>NC_132887.1:18887942-19187942 GCF_030463535.1 Salminus brasiliensis
TGAGAGAGAGAGAGAGAGAGAGGGAGAGAGAGAGAGAGAGAGAGAGAGAGAGAGAAAAGGGTAGGGTGAAGGGAGCAGAGTGCGAGAGAAAGAGAGAGAGAGAGAGAGAAAGAGAAGAGGGTAGGATGAAGGGAGCAGAGTGCGAGAGAAAGAGATAGAGAGAGAGAGAGAGTGAGGGGAAGGGTAGGATGAAGGGAGCAGAGTGCGAGAGAGAGAGAGCGCGAGAGAGAGAGAGAGAGAGTGAGTGAGTGGAAGGGTAGGATGAAGGGAGCAGAGTGCGAGAGAGAGAGAGAGAGAGAGAGAGAGAGAGAGAGAGAGCGAGAGTGAGTGGAAGGGTAGGATGAAGGGAGCAGAGTGATGGCTTTAGCAGACCCAAGCAAATGGAATGAGCACTGGGGGAGAAGAGGAAAAACAGTACACTTTATAGAGTGCAGGACTAAAAACAGGTCTGCTGTAAGTGTGTGTGTGTGTGTCTCTGTGTGTGTGTGTGTGTGTGTGTGTGTGTGTGTGTGTGTGTGTGTGTGTTTGTGACTGGTGGGGGGAGCGGTTGGAGTGGGTAAAAGAGAAGGATAAATACAGACCTAATAAATGTCTGAATATGACATAAACAGTCTGTTTTCACTCAGGCGGAGACGCTCACTACACGGCACAGCTACACACTACGTTCTGCTACTTCCACTAAGCCAGGTTTAGTCCTCAGTACTTCGTTGATCACTGCTCCATCTCCATACCTTTAGTCCAGCTTGAGGTCACTAAAAAAAACTAATGTGACTAACATGAAGGGCTTTACAGAGGCCCCACAGGATGATTCATTACCACGTTTGCCTGGAAAGGTTAATGTGACGTCCAGGACGTCCAGCCCCAGTCTTGATCAAGCTAAAAAAGGTGATCGGCCCAGCGTTCATAGCTGTCCACAAGGGGGAGCTCTTAGTGCAAGGAGCAAGAAATGCCAAGGCCTCTATCTTACACCCTGCCCTAGACGCGTCGCGATGCTCGTTGCTATCTTACACCCTGCCAACAGTCAACAGTATTTTCACACCCTCAGCCTGCGTTGTTTAAATAGCAACGGTGCTTGCGTCAATTTCTAGGCCGATGGGCGTGGTGGTCTTGGAATGAGGGGTGTTTAGATACATTTCTGGCATGTTGCAATCTTGCCACTGACTGAAAACAATCGAGGCAGACGGCAACAGTCAGACATTCATTGCTATCTTGGCAGTGAATTGTCAGCACAGGCGGGTGCCCGGCGCGTGTACACCCCCAGTCTGCACCATTGAAATCCACCAAAGTCAGACCACACCTGGCTCTTAAAGGGAATGGGCACGCTGATTGGTTTATTGTACGTTTGCGTGTTTCGAGCCACGCAAGGCATACTTTTACGTCATTAGGATAGCAAAGACACACTGACACGCCCTAAATCAAGCTGCACTATTGATGGCTTGCCTTAAGATCTCTGAAATAGGGCTTCCACCTTACCACAGCTTTATGCACACAAAGAGGCACACAAACATTTATGTAAAAAGAGGGGAGTGCCACAGTTTGATGAAGCCATTCTACTGAGCCATGTGTGTGTGTGTGTGTGTGTGTGTGTGTGTGTGTTTGTGTAAAAGAGAGGAGAGAGTATGTATGAGGCCACAGTGTGTGTGATTAATGCAGAACCCTGCAGATGTCATCCCTTATGAGGTTGAAAGCCTAAGGCACTGCTAAACCACGGAGGAAAACATTACTCTGATTTAGAGAGAGAGAGAGAGAGAGATAGAGAGAGAGAGAGACAGACTAGTGTGTAAAAACTTTGTACACGTGGTGGCTTTCTGTTCAAATGTTTCGTTTTTTTTTTTTTTTTTTTTTTAGCATTGCGTTCCCAGAAATGACCACTAGATGGCAGCAAAGTAACGCGTTGCCTTTAAGTAAATGACACACCGTGGGGTCAGATGTACTTGGGACTGTAGGCCTCAGGAAGCACTTGAAAATAATGGTTGACTCACTAATCAAGCAGCTAATCAGGAGCGCTGCGTCAAGACCACCTATTGACCGTTGGCGCATTTACAGGTCCAGGAGAATGGTGGACGTCCTCAAACTAAGAGCCATCAACAAACTCGGGAACACAGCCAAAATATAGTTTAGTGAACGAGAGCCAGGAGCTGTTAATAAATCAGACTGTCTCAGTACTCTCAGTATTCTGCGGAGGGAGGAATACAGCTGCAGCTCAAAGAGCAGATTATGGAAGATCATAATACACAAAAATATCAGATTATATGATTTTTTTTAGCAAATCTGAGAAGCTTTAGGTAGCTAACTAGCGCAATGTCGAGTATCTCCTGCAAGCAGGAAGACGCCAACAAACTCCTCAGGCTGTATCGTTTCTTCAATCTGCAGAATCCCTTCCTGCACACACGCCACGGCCACAAGAACCAACTGAGATGCCACCACGCGTGCTCAGGAAACGACACATCTGTCAATGTGGACAATGTGTTTTTTTCTTATACTTTTTATTTTGTATGAATTTTGTATGATACATTTGTGTGTTTTATGTATGTTTTAATACATTTTTAAATTTTTTTAATTAAAATAAGTTTTCAAATTAAAAAAAATAATTTTATACAATTTTATTTTAAGGTGGAAAAAAATATATAAATGAAAACTATTTATTGAAATTTTTTGGTCTAAATCTTTTGCTAAGTCGGCCTGGATTGTTATTGTATTATTATTTCTATTATTATATTTGTTTATTATTTGCTTGTTCAAATCAATTGTTCCTCTGTGACAGGGTTGATGACTAGTTTCAGGATCCCTGGTCATCCATCCCTAACATCCACAGTCATCTTACACACACTTAAACCTGCACTTTCCATCATTGGCAACACAGAACTGGAATAATGCTGAACCACTGCAGTGAAAACAAACGAGCGAGGTACTCCTGTTTACTGCATTGAATTTCCTCATTTCATTTATTGATTGTATTTATTCAGTGTATTACTCAGACAAGAGTCTAAGAAGATAATAAAGCCCTTACACTCAGTGTGTAAGCCCACACTTTAGTACTTCACCCTCAAAACTACATCACTGTCTTAATTAACATCAGTTTCATAGGCCCTAAAATGGAACCTGGTGGGACTCCACAAGATATGCTACACCAAACATTTGCAAAATAATTACAAAATTGTCTTATGCTAAGTTGGCCTGAATTTTTATTTTATGATTCATCATATTATTATATATTTTTAGTATATGATTATAACTGCCCTTTTGACTGGTGTCAGGATCCCTGGATGAAGGCAACACACTTGAACATGCATAAGGAAAAACTGTTCACTTTCCATTATTGGCAACACAAACCTGGATTACTGCTGAACCATTAGAGTAAGAACAAGCGGTGAGTAAAGTAACTCCTGTGTAGTGCGTTGATTTTCCTCACTGATTGTGGATAAAAAATGTATGTACCGAAGCAAAGCCTCCAAAACAAGCAACAAAACGTGACTAAATGCTGACTGTGGGATTCCCACTCCAGCTGTGACTATTGACTGAAACGATCCAGATGCCAGATATTGCGGCACTGTGAATAGCTTCACTATAGTAGGTATGGAATGTAATCTGTACCTTTTCATTATTTTTTTTAATAGAGTTGTCCTGTTTCCTGTTGTCCTTGTCTCACTGTCTACATCTGGCTGCTATAACCTCTGCTATTATTTAAGATACGTGGCTAAAGTGTCTCCCAAACACACGACTTAGACATTATGCCTCCTCTTTATGCCTCAGTGAAAACATCCTGCAAAGCTAGCTGCCGCTATTTGTGTAACGGTAGCAAATTTACAGATTTCTGAATTTGCAGATTTTAAGATATGCTCTCAATCAAGAACTTCAGTGATCTGAAGTGGGGTGGACTGTGGATGGATCTACAAGATCTACGAGTCTACGAGAAGGTAGCTCTGCAGGAGCTGGCGCGTGATCCCTGTGATGTCCCTGTAGTGTCAGGCCCAGAGTGTTAAACGCATCATTCTATGAATGTCATATGATATGATGAACGTGCTAAAGTTAGCATAATAAACTCCATCTTTAAAGGTTAAGTAAATCTCGTCATTCCAGTGCTTTTTGGAATCTAATCCTAGAATCACTAAACAGAGGATTTATTTAAGGCCCACATCCAGTCCTGCCTGTTCTCCAGAGGGAGTAAAAAAGCAACAGCTTCCAAAAAAAGCAGATGTGTGTGTTTCTGTGGGAGTGTGCCATACCCAGTATACCCTGTTCCAATTATTATGTTCTGGAAATCAGGTTTTAACAATTAAAATGTGTATTTTTTACACAATAGGATGAAATAACTGACTCCTGCGTACATACAAGAGTGATGTATGAGAAATGAATTCATTCATTGATTATAAGTATTGAGAGTATTAGTCAAGGCATTTGTCTTAGAAGATGATTAATCCCTTAGACTCCTTAGTTTGGCCCAATATCCTCTCCAACCCCCCACTAACAAGCAGTTATTCAAATGATAAGCCTTAATAAGAGCATAATAGTCAACACATAAAATATGCACTGTGTCTATGTTTATGTTGCACCATGGTCCTGGAGGAACGTTGTTTCGTTTCACTGTGTACTCTGTATATAGTTGAAATGACAATAAAACCCACTTGACTTGACTTGACTTGTTGTTTCCAGGCTGATATATAGTCTTGTGTTTTATGGAACCTGGGTGTGTGTAGATGAATTGATCCCAATTATAAACTTGAGTATAAACTTGATTTGAGTAGCAATTACTTTACAATTAGGAAGGTCAATTTTTCTTTTTCACAAATGACTATGATGTATAACACAAAAGTGAAAATGCTTAATTAATTCAATTTATGACTTAAAAATGAAAGGTTGATCACAAATGAAGGTTTGATGACGTTTACTAAAGTCTACTGAAGTGTATCCAGTAACTGGACATCACTCTTAAAAAGAGGGCAAAGTGTCCTCAGACCTTTGAAAGGCAATGTGTGGGCATGGTCATCTCCAAATATACTTTTTAACATAAACATCCCTGCGTTTCTAACTAATTAATAGGCTTTTAAATATGAATGATTCATCTCATTACTTTCCAACTTTATTTTCAACAAGTTCTGCCATTCGGACAAATTATTGCCAACCTGGACACTTCTTTTCCTAATTCCTTTACTCCAAAAGAAGAATACCTACACTGACAACAGAGGCAGTACAGAAAGACTGCCTGGATCAACAGATTTTCTGCTTCCCATGAAGAAGAGGAACCAACAGACAACTCTCTTTCACTTCATACCAGGCTGCCTGACTCTTTCTAGCCAGTGTCAGTACCAGTACCAGACACTCTATCAAAGTCTAATTACTGCTGCTTCAGCCCCTAAACTGCCCGTCAGCAGGTCTCCACTGTGCCAGAACCCCATTTACTGTAAGCCATTACTGTGCAGCTCTTTTATAGTGAGTGAAACCCACACATTGAGTGGTGCAGTGTTTTATGGGACAATTCCTGTGGTGTTGCTCCGTATCTGCTAGCATTTATTTGCATATTGCAAAAATCACACTATAATAAACTATATTGTCCATTTTACTTTGTGTGGTAACAAGGATTTGTAACAGGCACAGTTGAATAAACGCAGTTCAAGAGCTTGTTTTCACATAATGTCTTTTTTGCGCTACTGTTGAGCTCAGAGGGTAGATTATACTTTATTTATGCTGAAATATGGATTAAATCTCATAATTAACTCTCATTCTCTTATTGTCTTATCTTGCTTAATCCAGCCCATTAACCGATCAACCATCTATCTTTTGAAAAGTTGGTAAAGCATTTTCTCTGTTAATGCTTCTTCGTCATATTCAAGGCTATAGTTCTCAAAACTACACTGAGATATTATAAGAAAAAAAAACAGATTCCTCTAGACGTATTATTTGTTCTCCCGCCCAGAAAATCTAGGATGTGCTACCTATCATTTTAACTTGTGATTAAACATTGTTGTGATTAATGCAATTAAACGTTTTAATTGACAGCAATTTTTCGATTGACATCACTAATATATAAATATAGCTTAAGATCTCTCTTGCACATCACTGTGAAGGAATTCTGGCCCATTTCAAGAACGACCTGCTTAAGGTTTTGCAGCAGCATCTCAATGGGGTTCGGGTCAGGACTAATCCACACTTTAAGGTCTTTGATGAGCAGGGGCCTGTAGCTTCTTAGACGTTCATCTGAGTTGTATTGTGACTTCCTGGATGAGTCAATGCTGTGCTTTTGGAGGAATTTTGGTAGGCCAGACACTTCCAGGAAGATTCACCACTCTTCGTAGTGTTCTCTATGTGGCTCTTTGAAATGGCCTTGTAACAGCTTAGCCTTCTTTCTCAGCTCTTCTGGAATTTTTATCATGGCATAGTGTGCTGTTTGTTGAGCTGATGTTTCAGAGATCAGTCAATCCTAATTCTAAAATCATTACAATTACTCTTTGACACAGCACCAGTGGTTTGTTTGTTTTTTTAAATAAAATGATTATTTATCATCTTTCTTCCATATTATATTTTGTTTTGTTTGAAACAATTAAATATAACAAGCAAGAAAGGCAATAATAAACCTCAGGACATAGTAATGCTGATTGCGTTTTTTTCTCTTATAGCTGCAAAAATTAACAAACGATGAAAAGGAGTTGAGAGTTATGCTGCTATTTAAAAAAAAAAATTATGTTTCCATTTTTTTGTACTGTATTCATAATGGTGGTTCATATTTGTAATATTCCAACAGGCGAGACTAATGTGGGAATGTAGTGCCTTCGGCATGCAGCGAGAACATGGCATCTTCGACACGCTACTTCAGCTGTTTAGCACCCTGAAACCAGAGCCACCATATAAATGGCCCCAAAATCTTGTCCCAAACATTTCACATGGATACTTACGGTAAATCAGTCTGAAGTTAGAGTAAGTAATCTGATAAGTAATTTGATAAACTGCTAAAGGTTAGCATGACTGAGCTAAAGGATTCCTACAGAGAATGCCAAACTCTCAAGTCTCAAGAGGAACAATCCGCACATCTGCCCCACAGCTGCTGTAGAGACGTGAAGGGGCAGAACAGTGTTGAAGATAAAGGAAAAATCATGAAGGTGAAAGGAGCCCAATACAAGAAGTAACTAAAAATGGGAGAAGAGGTTCAAGCAGCAGCAGCAACAACAATTTGCCCAGTAAAGACACCATTTACCTATGGTATGGTTAACAAGAACTCAACACACTTCATGCATAGCAGACTAAGTTAATGTCTTTCCGCACATTCAGAGCACTCCTAGAGACCTGGAAGACCAGTGTAAGGAAACCTACTTTTTAAATGATGTTCATTCTGTTATGAAATATTCTCATGCGCACAAAAACAAAGGGAATAAATGATAACTACAGTGTGGTAAATATTTCTAAGACAGTTTTATTATGGAATAATTGTGTAATGATGCTCCTTTTGAGCCAACCAAATTACTCACTAATCACTTTGCACAAATCAGGGGTTGAGTACTCAATCAGTTGACAGGATAATACTAGCCAATTAGAGCCCAGGGCGTGAACTGCCAATCAGATAAAATCAAACAGCCCATCAGGTGGCAGTATTCCACTAGCCAGAGCACCCAATCAGAGATGAAACACCAGTCTCAGATTAACCAATAAAGTATAATGAATCGCTAGATTAACTAACGTCCTATTTTGGACCGTTCCTTGTCCCCTTCGAATGTCAAATCAATAAAGTAGTGGCTCCAGTTTCACTTCAAAACAGGCTCTTGTGTTGAACTTTGATTATTGACACACTTTCTGAAAAATATGTAACATTCAGGATTGGTACAGAAATACAAGATTCACCAGAGAGGCTTCTTTTCCCAGGTGTGTGTGTGTGTGTGTGTGTGTGGGGGGGGGGGGTCTTTAATTGGGAAGAAAAAAAGGCAAGGGTACTGTCTCTACTATCCAGGAAAGTGAGGTCAGGACATTGGATGATCACCACCCTACCTCATCCCTAACTCCCCACATCATCCCACAAGTATTGGATTGATCACCACCATTCCAGAGAAGACAGTTCCACTGCTCTACAGCTCAATGCTGGGAGGCCTTATGCCCCTCCAGCCCACATCAGGCATTAAACAAGGTGCCAATGGGTTCATGTTTATCTGCCCCAGAGAGTCCTATTCTATTGGCAGTACTTCTCTGTGTGTGCATGTGTGCATTTGCACATCTGTATCAGCGATAAGTGCAACTTGAAGTAGTTGAATGCATTCATTAGAAGGGGTGTCTGCATCAGCATCGGTTTACAAACTTGCTGTCAAATCTTGGTTCTTGCTCTGACCACCAGATGGCACTTGTGCTCCACATGTTCTACAGGAAATGACTGTAACCCTCTAAGCAGAACCAAACCAGTATACATGGAGTTAACCTCTCTTCATGGCTGCAGTTACAGCTCACAGCCCTCAGGAGCAAAAACAGAGTGAGGAGCAGGGTGCTGGGTCACTGAGTGAGCGAGTGAGTGAGTGAGGGGCTGGTGACTCACGTCCAGGCTCAAGGGAGTGTGTCTGGAGCACACAGGGCTGAACAAACTCATTACTCCCGGTCCCAGGGCCTGCTGGTACAGCTACAGACCCAGGCTCAGAGATTTAGCCAGTGCTGAGTGGAACAACTTAATTTCAGCAAACAAACTGCACATGATTCTACAGATAATATTGCAAGAAGGTCATACAGATGATTGAATGCTGTGATTATGATAAACAACAACACTGTCATTGATACATTAGCATCGCCGCTAAATATCACCCCTCGAGCTTTGCCCAATAGAGCTGTCCAAGTAGCTCTTCTGCTGTTGGACAGAATTGACTTTTTATTCAAGTTATTTATATAAATCTGAAAAGCCCTGCTTCAGGTTCTTTCATACCTGTGATCTTCTTCATAGGTGAGTGAACATTTCCCATTTCGTACCATGCGTTCTCATGCACACGTAAGGTCTTCCGATTTTTCACTTCATACAAATACAAACACGTAGCCCTAAATTCACCTACCTCTGTAGCATGATTAAATCACAAGACGAGATAACAGCAGCTTCCAACTGCTGTAGATGTAAACAGTGATGGAGAATGGTGACCAGTTGGCCTACATTTACTCAGCTACATGTACTGTGTACCATGTAGTTCTACAGGAAATGAAGAAGCTTTGCTCTTCCTGTAGAGCAGCTTAAAATTCCTTCAGTAGTTCCCCGTTGGTTCTTCAGTAAATGTGCGACAGGGAACGATGACCTTTATTCAGAAGGCATGTCGCCACCGGTGCAAAAGTTGACCTCTTGCAAACATTTCTGCACTGATGGCTACAAAGGCGTGGCAGCCTGTTGGGAGCCATTCAGAGGACAAGTGCAGGACACGAGAGGGGTTGTTCAGAATATCCGCTGCTCTTTGAACAATGTGTTGATTACAGTGGTGATCCGTCTAGGTGTTGGCTCTATGATCAGAGGATCGCAAGCCATGTATGGCTGTGACTACATGAGAGCATAATTGGCCTTACTCTGGGTCTCTCAGGTCTCCCATCACTCAGCACAAGCCTGTTAGCTGAAGCTGAAGCAGAACTGGATGTTGAAGTTCTGCTGAGCTGTTTAATGACACACCACACTCTGCGGTACAGAGGAATGTTAAGACAAATGTTAAGAGAATAAAAGCAACAGATTAAGGAGCAAGAACCTGCTCTCTCAATAAATATGTAGGAAAGAGTTCAATTAATGTTCCTCCTAACTTCAGCGCTCCCTTAATGCGACTGCCTCTGCTGACTCTCTTCAAACTTAATCAAAATAGTACTCAGATATTTAAACTGATGAACTAATTCAACATCTTCCCCATGAATATGCTGTCCATGAAATCACCAACAGAAAACCACACTTTCCATGGGCTCTAAGCCAGCTGTGTCACACATTCAACAGATTCACTAAGAGCAGGCCTGTGATCACTGGCTGTTTCAGAGAGGATATGAACTCCTACAGTGGTCGGTATAACAGAATATTACACAGTAGGGGAATAACACAACCTCGGAAAGAACCTGAATTAGTGTTTAGTGTAACCAAAAGTTAGAATATGCATCATTCACTAATATTCTGTGATCTGAGCCCACAATCCAAAATAACTGATAATATTTGCCAACAGTATTAACTGCTGTGTATATTGAGGTAGCTTCGGGGACCAGTACAGGCTTCAGAATAGTTTCTAATGTCAGATTTGTATTTTTGAGTTGTGAGCTTTTGTATTTGTGGCTTAAAGAAGCCTCACCAACCCCAAATTCAAAATCCATGATGGCTGCACCGCACATCAACAGTATTAAAAGCAGTAGTAACATTTTTTTAGCACGTCTATCTTTTTATTGTCTCATTAACTCAGTCATACACACAGTGCTGTTCCACTTATATCTGTGTATGTGTTTCCACAGTGTTTGGCTGTGCAAATGCATTCTTATCCAGTGGTACTGGTATAATGTTGGTATAATGCTAACCTACACTGCTGGTCAAACGTTTTAGAACACCCCCAATATTTTCAGTAGTCTACTGGCAGTGCTGCATGGCCCAGGCAAGCCTGCTTTTATGATTTGACCATCTTAGCAATGACTTTCTTACTGCCCCTCCACCCATCAAATCCTGCAGCTCCCAGTCTTCTCCCCACAGGGAGGTCCAGTGTTAAGCTGTCACGTGAGCCGTCTATCACGCAACATTGTTGACTCTTGAAACTTGGATTCTGATGCTGTTGTGGTTTTGGGTTTGTCAGACCTCTTCCTGTACCAGACCTCTTCAGTTTTCTCAAGTTTCCAAGAAGCTTGTTGTGGGAGAGATGGTGTGGGAAAGAGTACTTACCACACTCTGGCTTCTATAAGGGACAGATCTACAAGGTTAGGAGTTAGAATACTGTAACCTCTAAAAAGCACTGACTGTTCACTGCTTACCTTTGTACCATTAATCTGAACCTTGATCTGAATGACTTAAACATCAATAAATAGCAAAAAAATTTGGGTGTTCTAAAAAAAAAAGGGAGACATGTCTTTGATTAGATCCCCCATAAAACACAGGTGCAGTTTTGTCAAAACTAGTAGTGGTAACTCAAAGGTCTTTAGTTAACTGTGTTTTGGAAATGTTTTGAAATAGTGTACAATTATAGAAATGTTAGCTGGAATGTGGTCAACTCGACCCTTACTCTCTTGAAAGACCAGCCAGGTGCTTGTTCAGTCTCTTGTCACTTCAAGACTTGATTACTGCAACTCCCTTCTGGCTGGTCTCCCTTTGCGCACTATCAGGCCCCTGCAATTAATCCAGAATGCAGCGGCACGGGTCGTTTTCAACGCTTCTAAGTTAAGCCATGTAGCTACTCTGCTGTGTTCTCTTCGCTGGCTTCCTGTAGCTGCTGCCAGCATCAGATCAAAACCCTGATGCTGGCCTACAAAGTCAAGACTGGACCAGCCCCTCCGTACTTGATGGCAATGGTCAAAAGCCGATCAGTATCGGCCCTTCGAGCTTCAAGTATGGCTCGGCTCGACCCGCCATCCCTTAAGTTCCATGTCCTGGCAGAGAAGTGGTGGAACGAACTTCTCCTGGGTTTCCAAAAGGCATAGTCATTCGCTGTCTTCCAAGAGTGCTTGGGTGAAGTGTAGTGTTGAGTATTATGGTCTCCATACTGGCTTTTGTACTTTTTGTAATTTTTTGGATCCTAGCCGATACAAACTAGCTAAGGGTATTTTATACAGTATACAGTGAAGCACTCTGGATAAGAGCATCTGCTAAAATCCATGTAAATGTAAACTGTATTCCTGGTGGCTTTGTCCAGATGTCCAGTGTATCTGAAATAAACAACATTTTCATCGAACCAAGAGCTGTCTTTTGTTTACTAACAAACTTCCTAAGAAAAGTGCATCTAACACAAGCAAAACAATCTTCCAACCTCCTGCATGGCCGATAAAGGAACTGCAGGAGATTCATTATTCAGGAGATAGTTACAAAGATGATTACAAAGATGAGCTTTCACAATCTTCTCAAACACTTGCCTTTTCTTCGGAATAGGAATTACAGTGAAACGTTTCCATGCTTGAGGAAACTTCCTCATGTCTAGAGAGAACTGAAACACTTTCAGGGCAACTGCTATGTTGAAGGGAAAAATACCGCAGTGCATGCCTTTTCATATGCCTTTAGGCCCAGGTGTCTTAAAGACCAGTGTGATTTTCAATTCCTTAGTGACAAAACTAGAATCCGTAATAAAAGGGATAGTGGTCAAGGGCTTTTCAATTGTGTTGGTCATTTGACTAACAGCACCTGGCCTCTTAAACCTGATGTAAAATTGGTTGAAAACATCTGGAAGAAATTAGACATCCCATATCCCAGCAATGTGAGTCACCCTAGGGTCTCTCATCACATTAACTGCGGCCATGTTCTTTAACCCTAGCCAGACGAAGTGGATATTGCCTTGCACTGATGTCTGTTCCACATTTTTTTTATACACTAGTTTTGTTTTCCTCACAGCCTGTGTGACTTCCTTATTTCATGTTTTTTCCTTCTCTAAGCCACATATCCTTCTTGTTTTTTAGCTGATATGATGTAACCATAATTTTACAATACGGTTATTTAAGATGTTTCATAAAACGTGCAGTATCACTCACACACACTTACTGGATTGTAAGAGTTTAGGATGTTTGAGCTCAAATTCCATTAAGCTCAGGTAAGGCTGGTAATGGCTTTAAAGCAGTAATAAGAGAAGGGAATGTTGTTCGGTGAGTTAATGTGCCAAAAAGAACATCACTGCTGCTTCCTGACACTCAAAGCATCTGGTGATCCAGTGATGGGTAACCTGTGGCTCGACTGCAGGGGAATGAGGATGTGAGGCAGAGAAAAAAACAAATGCAGAGGAGTTTCAGCAATTGTCAGTGAGGCCGCAGGTGAATTCCAGCACTTAATAATGCAGCAGAGAAATCTTCAGGGCCTCTGGTGAAGTGGAGTTTTTGGTCAAGGACACACACACACACACACACACACACACACACACACATGCACGCTCAGTGTATTTCAGTTTTTCTGAAATTGTGCTTTTAAGCAACTTTCCATTCAAGTGCTGTTCATTTGCTCTAATCAGTCTTAGTCAAATGTCCATATATGTGTTTCTCTGTGTATGGGGGTGTGTGTGTATGTGTGTGTGTGCGTGTGTGAGCATGCAAGTGTATGAGGACTGCAAAAGAAGAGAGAAGGCTGCTAAAGCCTGTTAGAAAGGATGCATAAGCAGGTGGAAAAATAAACACTCGCTGAAGCTACTGAGAGACATCCTTCATACTTTCACTCACTGACACTGACCACATCACTCACTCACACACACACGCACAAAATCTTGCACAAGACCAGCACCTCTCCATGCTTTAGATTAAGCTTAAGGTTAGGCTTATGCTTTGAGATATTCTCATTAAGGAATTATACAGTGTATATATTCAACTGATCTGCCATAACATTAGCACCACTGGTAAGTGATAAAATAAGAGTTTATTCCAAGTAATCTAGAGCATTTCTATTGGTCTATTCATTCAGAGCATTTACAGGGCAGGTACAGAGTTCAAATGATGAAGAAGACTGGAGAAACAATGGAGATGCAGGTTTTTTATTGGACAGCAGTGATATATCAGGCAGCAAGTGAACAGTAAGTCACTGTTACAAATGCCAAATTGTAATGCCTAGACGACTTGGTCAGAACATCTCCAAAACATCAGGCAGGTATTGTGGGGTTTCACTGGTATGCAGTGGTCAGTACCTACGAAATATGTTTCAAAAAAAGGGCAACAGGTGAACTGGCAACAGGGTCAAGGACACATAAGGCACATTGATGCGATCAATGGAGGCCCCATAGAGGCCTAGATCCAAGATTACCTTTAAAGGTCTTGCGGAGTCAATGTCATGAATGGTCAGATCTAATGTGGTGGCACAAGGGGGACCTACTCAGTATTAGGCAGATGGTGTACATTGTATATATATATATATATGTGTGTGTGTGTGTGTGTTAGCCTACACACACATTTATGTGTGTGTGTGTGTTAGCCTACAACATCTAATAGAAAACACGTTTTTCACAAGGTTTATTTTTTGGTTGGTTTTCAAAACATGGTCAAAATACAGCACACCTAATATTTGGTTAAATGTCCATTAGCAAACTGCACCTTGACCAAACCCTCTGATGTAGACATCAACAAGCTTCTGGCAAAATTCTGGTTGGATATTTGTCTGCTCTTCTTGGCAGAATTGGTCGAGTTTCCTGGCATAGACTTGACTTGTAAGCACAGTTCACATATTATCGATAGGGTTGAGGTTAGGACTTTGGAAAGTCCATTCCAAAAGCTTAATGTTAGCCTGCCTTATCGATTCCACAACCACCTTTGATGTGTGTTCTGAGTTCATTTTAACCATTGTGGTTATGCTAATAAAATGATAAGGTATTTCCCAATCTTGTTTAATTCATCTATCTAATCAATTTACCAGTTTTACTGGCAGAAAAACAGCCTCAGGATCCACCACCACCATACTTAACAGTTGGTACAGTTGGACAGTTTTAGTCTTCTTTCAGACCCAATAGCATTAAGAAAAAAGTTAAGGAAATCCTTGAAAGCTTTATATCTCCATGGCATTCATGTCCATGATGAGCGTATGTAAACTTCCAAGCACAACTATAGATACATGATATGGACAAAAGTATTGGGACACTTGCTCATTCATAGTTTTTCTGCATTCATAATTTAGGGGTGCCCACAAACATTTGGACATGTAGTGTAGATGTATACATGTACACAATATATATATACAGTATATGGAATGACATGTCCTGACATTAAATAAAAAAAAAGGATTCTCTGTGTGTATATAAGTTAGTGTGTCAGCAAGTCTCTGCCTGTCTGTGCCTCTGCATGCCTGTGCATCTGTCCATATGTACTTGTGTATATGTGTGTGTGTGTGTGTAGCTCCAGTGAGGCCACTGATTGTGTGTGCGCTCTATTCAGTGAGCGCGAAGCAGCCCCACCTTCTTCTTTCACCAGCTGAATGAGAGAGTGAACAGGCTCAGGTAGTGATTAGAGTAATTAATGATTTTGCTGCAGCTTTCCGGCCTTGTGCGGTGTGCGCTAAGCCGGAAAAAAAGAAAAAAAAAACAAAGTGCAGGAGGCCTGTACTTCTCCAGCTTCCGTAAAGATATCCCCCTGTTTCTGCTCAGCTGGGCGGAGCGCTCTGTCCTTTTAGATAAAACCACAGCCTCCTTTCATATGCTCCACTGCCCCAAGGAGTGTAGGTGTACGTGAGTGGCTGCGTGGGGGTGTATCTGTGTGAGTCTAAAAGACAAAAGGAAACAGAGAGAAGAGAAAAGAAAATACTCACACTGACTGATGCAGAGGCATGCTCTTAAAGTGTTACAGGAACTATGTGCTAGGGTGGTATGTGCTGTACTGCATACAAATGATGTTTACAAGTCATTCTCAAAAACGAGTGCCCTTCATGAAGAAGAACAAACTGTGACAATCATTCTACTCTGTAACATACAGTACACCTGACAGGGGTTGAATGCCAGCAAACACTATTGTACAAAAAGTACAATACATCAGACATTTCTATCCCTGGCAGTATGCCAGATAGTTATTGCATGGGATTTTAGGCAGGAACAGGGCTAAAACAATGTAAAAATATATATTTTAATATGTAGTAAAGAGTGAACACCATCTTACGAAAGGTTAAAGAGTCTTGTCACTTCTCTAAAATGATTAGAAAGGTAGAAAGATCCAATCATTAGTTTCTCAGGGTTGCAAGAATGAACGAAGGGCGGGAAAAAAAGATGATATATTTTTTAAATGATACATACATTTAGAAAATCTATTAGGACTTTATACATTAATAATATTGTTAAATCAAGAATATTGTTATAATCAATTTGTACTTTTAAAAGTGTTTAAAATGTGATCTCACTCTATGGGGACATGCCACAATGCTGAGATCAGTTGAGAAACACATACTTTAAATGCTTATTCTATTTATTTCTATTTTATTTTATTATTTTATATGTATATTTTCTCAAATTTCATGTTACTCTATTACATAAACGAAAAGCACCAAGGGAGGAAATGAACCACTAAAAAGTGCAGGTTAGAAAATGATCACTACATTTTAGTGATTTTCCTAACCTGCACTTTTGTGGGGTTCCTTTCCTCCCTTGGTTTGTGTTGTGACCCCGATCCGATCAGTTATGAGGTGTACTCTGCAAGTTTGAACTAAACGACTCCCATAGCCAGGCATTAACCTGGTATACTGCCCAGATAATTAGTACAGCTGTGACCAAATGCCATCTCTGTCGTTGCGCCATGTTAAATGACTCTTTTCTGCTCCCACACCAGAGAGGTCTGAACAATGAGCGGAGAGTATGGCCTCATGTAATTTGTCGTGATGCATTTTGGTGTGCTTGAATTTTTTTACAAACCAAATCAAAGGGAAACTGCTCCAAGTTTATAGACTTGTTAACTGATTCGGACCCGAGCAAACAAACTACAGGTGTGAAAACACACGTTTTCACCAAACCGTGAGACTCACACGTACACATTCACACTGGGCTGACCTAGCTTCTGTAAAGCTTTTTAATGAAGCAGCATGTTTTCACTCTCGACTGTAAAAGCTGTTCAGGTCTTGTCATTTATCTTTACTCAAACTGCAGAAGTGGAGTTACGACAAACAAAGTACTACTGCAGGAACACTGACTGACACACCTCACACATTTTATTTCCTCGCTGTGACATCAGCACTCAAACCTGTCAGGTGTTTTTTAAGCTCCTTGCGGGCCAAAAGTGTTTCAATATTTTAAATACCGTTTAGACAATAAAACCTGCCAACATATTATTTAGGTGAAACCTGTTCCTCATGCCCAGGAAAACTCTTGGAAGAACATGAAGCTGCGCAATGCAAAATGTACACAAAGTATTAAATAAATAGCTGTTTTATGTTAAGTGAGATTTTACAGCTATTTTGTCTTACTTAATTATTACTGTAAAGTACCAGAGGACAAACAAAACAGTACTTGCAATATTTCAAAAGAAGACAAGCTGTCCCACCGGATGTTTTTTGAAAGTTCAAATCAAAATCAAATCAAATTTTATTTGTCACGTACATAGTCATACACAGTATAACTTGCAGTGAAATGCTTTTTTGACAGTCTGCTCACATCAAGCTATACAATAAAAATCTACATTTAAACTTAACTAAACCTTAACTTAATGAAGTAAAGTGCAAAAGAAAAAATAAAATAAAAATGAAGAAAATAAAAATAGAATAAGTTACATTTAAGTTAAAGAATAGAATATAAAAATGAAAATATAGAAATATAAGCAAAAAAAAAAAGTACAGAATACAAATATACAAATATATATACAGAGATGAAATAGTGCGTGTCTGTTTAAAGTTACAGTGTGTAGTGTAGCGTGTGGTATGCAGTTTATATGAAGTATGTATATTACACAGATATGTGTCTTGGAGGTATATTGTGAGTATCAGTTAGCAAGACTAGCTTAGCTAGCAGACAGCAACATAAACAACAAAACTAAAACACTTACCAAGATGAATCTATCTTTAATTTCTATTGATCTAAACTACATAAACATAAACTAAACAATTTTACTGGTTGTTCTTTTTCTATGTTATAAGAATATGTTTCTGACATTTACATTTATGTTTATATATTCTTAGCTATTTGGATAGGCTAGGATCCAAAAGATACCTCTAAGCATAGCTGCTTAAATACAAATTAAATACAAAAAATACTCAACACTACACTTCGCCCAAGTACTCTCTGAAGAGGTGGGTCTTCAGTCTGTGTTTGAAGACAGCGAGCAACTCTGCCATTCGGACACCCAGGGGAAGTTCGTTCTACCACATCGGTGACAGGACAGAAAAAAGGCTGGACGGCGGGTCAAGCCGAGCCGTACTTGAAGCTTGAAGGGCTCTTGATACTGATCGGCTTTTGACCATTGCCATTAAGTATGGAGGGGCTGGTCCAGTCTTGAATTTGTAGGCCATTCTTCCATTTTGTTCTTACGCATGTATTTAAGTAAATATTGTAAAATGTATTATTTTACATTGTTTATGATAAGATGTAAAATGCTGCACAAATTGCTATGTTTCAAAAGGCCTATACAAATAAAATAACAATTGTTTATCTTTCTTAGGAAAGCTTTTGTGAACCCCTGGTTCTGAATGAAAAAAAAATATTAGTCTGGTCACGATTATTTAGATAACAGCATGTTTAGATACTTTCACAGGTCACTCACTGTCAGTAAGTGTAGTTGGAACATGAGTATGCAGATTTACAGATCTCCCCACAGTCAGGAAGTGTAGTTTACTGTAACAAAAAAACAAAGTACCCTCTGAAGGACAAGCTTTACACATGAATTTTTGGACAAGCTGATAGATACAGAACCATCAGTGAAAGTGAAGGAAGCATGTGGACTGGAATGGTAAAGTTACATTACAGAACTTTACTATGACTCTGGTTATGCAGATGTTTCACAGTTCTGGCAAAATGTATTGTGCAGCTCCAAAGTTGCCAAAGTTAAAAGTGCAGTTAGCACTGTCCTGGCTCGGAGTCGCTATTCTTCCCTTTACAGGCAGTGGAGCGTGATGCTACTTTACAGTAGTTAGTAAATGATTTCTAATAGTTATAGTAAATGAATGAAAGATTTATAGCTAAATAATAAGCTTGCAGATAATAGCATGATTGTATGTGTAGCATGTGTGAGCAGAGGAGAGTTTAGCATTAGCTGTCAGTCTTGTGGTGTAGCTCCCAGAAATGCACAGTAAGTCATGCCTTGACAGCCCCTCTTTCACACACACGTATACACACACACACACACACCAAGTAAAGTCAGCCTGAGTCTGACCCCTCACTCAGCACTGGGTTCACTCAGAGTTTAGCCTCACACACATATTCACACATGCACACACACACACACACACACAGGCACACAGGCACGCTTGCACCTCTATTACACACATTCCCTCTTACCTAGCCATATCGCATGCCTGCATATTTACTTAACCTCCACATGAATATGGGGTGGAGGGTTTCTCCATATAATTCAGAATCCATCACCCAGAAACTAACAGCCCACACACACCATACAACCCCCGCCAACCACACATGCATCACTACTGCTGCCTGTGCCACTGCTTTACTGCCTCATATAAAGCAATACATATGATAGAGTGTGCAGAGATAAGATGACCTGAGACTTTACGCTTTACAGTAGGCCCAAGGGCGAGTGATTAGTTTTACAGGTTAAAGTGGACTGTAGGAAGATGTTTGCAAACGTTCTTAAAGTTCAAAGAACCTCCACATAAAGGTTCTATACCAGTTAAACAGCGTTCCTACCATATACCATTTGGGAACCTTGGGCCCAGATGAGTTGTACTAACATTATATCTAAACTGTGTGTGGTGGATGTGTATAGAGCAGCACAGGACCTTAAAAACAAGCCCCCCAACTCTGTCTTCCTGTCTGCGTCCTCCAGGCCTACTGATACCCCCACCAACAGAGAGATAGAGAGAGAGAGAGAGCAAGAGAGAGAGGGAGAGAGTGAGAGAGAGAGAGAAGCATGTAAATCTGGCTCCCTCTGGGAGAGAGAATGGCTCCGGAGAAAATAAATCTGCCCTGGTTCATGGTGAGTTCAGCCAAGCCACTGATCAGAGCTAGCTCTCTCTCTCTCTCTTTCTCTCTATTTTGCTCACCCACCCGCTTCTTCTTCTTCTTCTTCTTCTTCTTCTTGCCATATTTCCACTCTTAAGTGTGTATATGCTACTTTATTCCTGGATTTAAAGCAGCATTATGCAATTGGCATTTCTGGCTCCTAGGCTCCCTCTACAGTCAGAAGGTGTAATTTGTGCTTTAAGTCACCCCATAAAATACATGCTGTACACATGCATTTCTGGATGTGCTGAGAGATACAGAACCACCAGGATTTGACACGAAATTGACTTGGGTTATGCAGTTTTCACAGTTGACCAAAGTTACATAGTGTCGCTAGCAGCGTGCAGAGCCTGGAATAGCAATGAGAGTGGCACTTCTCCTTATTACAGGTCAACATGATTGAAGCTGTTATTTTAAGGTAAACAAGCTACATAATGCTGCTTTGAGTACTCAGATTAGTTAAATAAATCCTGTGTACTTCAAAGTATTAAAATCTTTCCCTTACAGGCGTTTGAGTGGCACCTTGGCTTAGATGTTTTTCTGTCATTTGAAAGATTGTGAATTTGATTCCTGGCAATGCCCCAGCAATCCACAGTCAGGAGTTCAACAGAACATAGCCTTACTTTCTTGGGATAGGTAAGGTGGCCTCCCATTCTCTTCCATTCATTTAATACCAAGGTTATTAAAAAGAGTTCATCCTGCTGTTGGAGTAACTGTCTCTACTGTCCAAGGAAGGCTTTCTACTACATTTTAGAGCACTGCTGTGAGAATTTGATTGCATCCTGCGACAAGAGCGTCAGTGAAGTCAGGATGTTGGATGAGCACCACCCCAACTTATCCTAAATCCCCAACTCATCCCTAAAATATTACGTGGAGCTCCATCCTTCCAGACAACACAGTTTATACCCCTCTAGCCCACACCTGGCAAGCTGTGTGTGTATACATTTGCACATCTGTGTTAGAAATGGGGTCAACTTGAAGTAGCTGAATGCCTTCATTAGAAGGGGTGTCCACAAACATTTGGACAAACTGCACTTTCAAGTATGTGTGATTATGGTGGATTTGCATACTTTTGAAATGACAATACTTTTACTTCCACTATGCTTATGAGGAATGGAACCTACTTTTACTCACTTCTACTTCACACATTTACTTCCTCGTTTCCTTCTCTTGTGTTTCATTTCCATCTGATTTAATGATTCAGCTCCTGTCCTGTTTTGCTGTTGCTTATGTCTGCTATTGTTGAGCTTTATCATTTCATTGCTGTGTCAGAATGTCAGCTGCTGGCCTCGCGTTAGCACAGCTACAGCGGCATTAGCATCACTACTGTGGCGTTAGTATCACAATCAAAGTGTTAGTGTCGTTGTGCATTACTACTTGCGCAAGACACGAGCCTCTCCCAGCATTGCTACCATGGTGTTAGCATCGCTATTGTGGCATTAACATTGATATTGCGGCATTAGCATTAATATTGCGGTATTAGCATCGCTACCGTGACACCCATCAGCCTAGCCCAGCACCACTACTATGCCATTAGCATCATTACCATGTCATCACTACTGTGCAGGCCACTGGCCTCGCCCAGCATCACTACCATGGTGTTGTCATGGCTATTGCAACATTAGCATCGCTACCACACCGGCTTCCGGCCTTGCCCAGCATTGCTACCCTGACATTAGTCACAAGCCATGTTTAGAATGCCCTGGGCCCTTCACATCTAGTAAATATGTGGTCTACATCACAAGGTTCTGAGGGCAAAGCCTGAGTCCTGAGTTCATGTGAGGGCCACATGAAATTGTACATGAAATATAATTGATATGATAGATATAATATAACCTTTTTTTCAAAACAAAGATCATATATTTCGGTCCCAAACCCCTCATTGTTAAAATACCTTTGATGATTCTAGATAGATCGATAAATAGTTGGATAGATAGATAGTTAAATACTTTATTGATCCTGAAGTAAATTTAGCAGCCAGTAGCAATTACACAGTACAGCACAGTAATACAATATAATAATTACAAAAATAACAATAAATAGAATAAATGTAAAAAATATGCAAAAATGGAAATAGTAAGTTTAGTAATAGTAACTTTAGTTTTTTATAGTGGCACTTTTACTCCTGCTTGAGTCAGTATCATATTTAGTGACAATATAATATAGTTATGCAGGCCTGGGTGGTCATTTGTAAACAACAAAGTCTGTCCAATGACAGGCCCAGTAGGAGAGGAAAACAACAGAGAGCTCTGTTAAATGTAAGATTTGTTGAAAGTCACAGAGATAAAGAGCGCCAATTCCCAGAGCCAAACCAAAAGGCCAAGTCTCATAGAAGAACAATTTCGCTATATAATAATCGCTATAAATACACTCATAAAAGAGCTGCATTTAAAACATTTCTAAAGATACAGGGTCTCAGGGCCGCTGCCCAAATCACTATATGTAGAGTCGTAAAAAGCATAATTGAACAGTTTGATAAAATAAATGTGAAAATTGGGCTTGTGATTATGCCTTAAAGACAGGCCAAATTCCTGTGGCGGCCAGGAATATTGCGTATGTGTATGTGTGCATGCACATATACGAAATGTCCTCACAGTCAAAGCAAAATATGAATATTCTGGCACTGTGGAGACGTTTCAGTTTTCACTTGTAAAACAGAAAGATTTCCTTTGGGTTCCTGGGCTTAAGGTTCAGTTTAGGTGCAATCTTTCGCTACAGTACACATGCATGTGAGAGACTGTGGGTTTGTGTGATTGTGCTGTGTTGGCATGTGTGTGAATGTGGAGCAAGCTGTTGTGTGGTGGAGCTCCAGAGGAGTTGAGTTGAGGAGTTCCAGAGAGTTAATGAAGACAGATGGACCACTGGAACATCATGAGCAGCTCCACCTCCGCCCCTTGACCTGTTAAAGAGGGAAGGAGAGAGAGAGAGAGAGAGAGAGAGAGAGAGAGAGAGAGAGAGAGAGAGAGAGAGAGAGAGAGAGAGAGAGAGAGAGAGAGAGAGAGAGAGAGAGAGAGAGAGAGAGAGAGAGAGAGA
This sequence comes from Salminus brasiliensis, assembly GCF_030463535.1. Taxonomy (NCBI): domain Eukaryota; kingdom Metazoa; phylum Chordata; class Actinopteri; order Characiformes; family Bryconidae; genus Salminus; species Salminus brasiliensis. Next base: position 18,910,682 of record NC_132887.1, read on the forward strand.
GAGAGAGAGAGAGAGAGAGAGAGAGAGAGAGAAATAGTAGTCAACAACAGCTTGTAACAATCCAAACATTAAACAAAAATTCCCACAAGTTATAAAAATGTTTTTGCCAACTGCAGCCGAAGGAGACTCTCATTCCTCATGGCTTCTGAGCTTTAGGTTTAGTTTGACATTTATGAGCACATAAAAAAAAGTCTGAAATTCAGTTTAATTGTGCAAGCTATTAAACTGCTTAATAGCTCACCCAAACTGTCTCTGGGGTGATACCTTCTAGGATAGTTATCCAGTGTCTTTAGTTGGGGAACATAACTGTTGTAAATTCCTTATTTCTAATTTATTTGTAATAAATTATTTCACATTTTTCCTATTTTGATTGATTTGTGATGTGATGTCACAAAAAACAGCACATTTACATATACCAGTGCATTTGGCCTAGTTTAGCTACTGGCCGTTTTCACTGAAGTCATAGGAGTTATAAATGAGACACAATACAAGACATCCCATCAAGACAGAGGTCATCAGCTCTTAATAAATAAATACACTTTTATGTATAACTATTATTAGATGAAAATACAAATGTACAAATGTAATTTATTAGCGCAAAACATACTCCACAAAAACTGTCCTAGGGGCGATACCTTCTTCTAAAATAATTCAGTGCCTTTAGTTAGGGAACATAGCTGCACCATATGTATTTGCAGTCGTCTCAATGCCCCCAAACTCCCTTGTCAGGACTCAAACTCCAGGCCTCCAAGTCTATTTTAAAAAGAGTTTAAAAAAAGGAACAAATATGCACCTTTCTCCTGAGAGTGTGAATATAGTGTATGTTTAAGGTGCACAATGGGACCTTAACGACTATGTTGCCCTGGAGCTTACCTTGAGGGGTCCATTTACATTGTTTATACCTTGATGAAAAACAATGTACATGTACTTTTATTTCTGACAGTACAATGGCTCATGATAGATGAGAGAACTAATTAGGATTTCTGATTGGGGTTATCTCGGCCTGGTCATAATGCTACTCACTTATGTCATAGTGGACAAACCAAACAAGCAATGGTCTGATTTGGTCATTCTATGTGCACACTGAATGTGAATAATTATACATTGAACACTTACCAAGGAGCTGATTAGGTCCTCAGTGCTTTTTACAGATACAGTATACAGCTGTGGAAAAAGTTGTGAACCATGAATCTGGATTTCTGCACAAATGTTGACCAGTGATCTTAACTTTTAATTGGGTCATTTTGGACTTTTGGAGATCAGGTCAATTGATTTTTGTGTTATTATTGAAATAGAACTTCACACCTAAATGGATTACAATGTCTCATGTCACTATTTATTTTTAAATAAGTTATTTCCCTTCTCTGACGTTTATTGATTGAATCAGTTGTGGAATAGATTCATGCCAACATAGAATGGATATAGATTGGGCCTATTTCATGATTCATATATATTCATGAGTCTATATATGGTAGCGTATATAACTGGCCCACTTTGAGTGCACAAAGTAACAGTCAGCTACAGCAGCCTACTCAGCAGCCTATTCAGCCTACAGCAATATAGCTCTGTCCATTCACATTGAAATTATAAGGAGTTTTGAATGGGGCACAATACAAGAAATCCCATCAAAACAGAGGTCATCCGTTGTTATAAATTTTGTTTTGATTTTCATGATCATCATTATGAGATTCAATATTAGGAGCCATTTTTGCAGACAACCAGATCAATCCAAAATATTTGACACTTGATAATGGAGGGGTGATTTGTGTTGGAGACCACAAGGAGAGCTGAAGGGGCGGGTTAAATGTAGGCTAGTGAATTCTCACATACATCAGCGTTTCAGCTACTGCTCATCCAGTGCTCTATTGTTATTGCCCAACCTCTGTTAAACTCCTCATTCTAATAAACAAGGTCCAAACACACAGGCATTCTACTGGGAGTGGCTGCGGTGTTACATTACCTGGAGTCTGTAATTACACACACACACACACACACACACACACACAGTGAAGGCATGCTCAAGTTTGTGTGGCATTCATAGTCACACAAAGTTTGTTGACGCACACATGCACACGTACATGCACATGTGAGAGCTGGCCATATCCTACATAGTATTATTTATACTGCCTGTATAATAAAGCCCCTATATTGTTGGTGTGTTATTATTCCTGGATGATCCTCATGCTTATAGAGTTTGAAGCAAAGTATTTTACCATGTTCTGAGAACTAGCCTTTAACTTGATTTCATCGCTGTCATGCTAAAACCTTGTATGCCCCAAAAGGCAACTTTACAGGAGGAGAAAAAACCTTCTTAACTTTCAATGGAAGTCAATGTAATTACATTTTATTCCAAATCATTAGATCAGGCTATAATTGTGTTAATTGCAGCACTTGCCTGTCGTACTGGAGCATGGAGTGTTAGGAGAGCAAGAAAGTGCAAGAGACTGAGGGCACAAAACCGGCAAGCATGCTACACATTTCTATATGACAGAGAAAAAGAAGGAAAATGAGCATTTACAGTATTTTCATCTTCCAGTGAATTTGGCTTTTCACTGGCTTGAAATAGGGATTCTTCAAAGATTCTTCAGTAAAGGCAATGATTTTATGTAGAACCATAAAGCTCAAAGCCCAGTAAACCTGGGTAAATGGTTCTTCTCTACGACTAAAAAACACCTGTGTTTGAAATGTGAAGAAATTATTCAAATTGAAGGAACCATGTGGTTATAAAGCCAAATACTCAATTTACACATATGACCGCTATATAACCATTGAATTCTGCATTACTGCACCAAAATGTGCTGGACATGCTGCTCACATGAACCATTGAGTGTATTTAGAGAAGTATTAATCTTACAGGAGAAGGATAAAAGATGTTTCCACAAATTTCCACATTATTTTGGAGCATTTCTATTGGTCCATTCGCCAATAAAGTTTGCAAAATGTAAAAATTGCCAGATTCAAAGTATGTCAAAAAGTAATAAACAGTGTGTGGGTGGATGTTAAAGTCATTTTGTCATTTAGATTTTTTTATTTTATATAAAAAACTCAATAAAGATATTACCCAAAAAACAGCAACAATAAAGATACAAGGTTTTTGTGCAACAGCAATAATATGCAAGTTGATTTGTAAACTTTCACAGTGATCAATTAAACATCTAAGAAACATCTGAGAAAAATATAATTATTATATTATTTATTTCCCAGTATCTTCCCTGCACAGAAAGTACCTGGCTAAAACATGACCACGGCCTCTCCACATTAGCTGTAATGTACCTGTACGGTGACAGTGTGCTGTGTGATTGTACAATGTGGGTAGTGTGAGTGCTCTGACCCCTCTAGCCGTTCAGGACAAATCACAGGCCTGCTAATCAGCTCATCCAGAACAGATGAATAGCAACTACAGCAGTGGCCAAAGCCCAGAGAAACAGAGAGAGAGAGAGAGAGAGAGAGAGAGAGTCTGAAACAAAACAACTCTCTTTAATGATGGCCTGTGAGCGAATGACCCCAGGGTGAGGGTTCAAAGGTGGTGACCCGGTGGGTGGGCAATGGAGGTGTGTGTCTCAGGCAGGGTGAGGGCTGAGGGACTCTGCGGTGCTCACGGCTGGAGCAGCTGTAATAATAGTCCGTCCAGAGAGACTGAAACACAACCCAGCTTTAGTTTAGTCACTGAACTCACTGAGGCAAGAGACAGTGGATGCCTTTCTTCTCACACTCACACACACACACACACACATACAATCTGTAAGACACACACACACACACAATTTTACAGAGTTGGGCCAGCACACACACACATATACTGTATGATCGCTGCAGTTCTCTTAAAGCTTACTTTGTGTAAAATCCTTCATAATACCTTATATATAATATTTGAAAGAACAAAATAGTCATTACTGCAAGAACAGTTTAAGAAACAGCCTCAATTAGGCCTCAACTCACTCATTCAGACTGGTTAGGCGGGTCAAGAACTGATACTAGGAAAGGTCAACTGATGACAGTTTCAGAGCATGATAATTTCCTCACTCCTCAAACCTTCTGCAAACACTTAACAAGAGTGAGCTCCTAAGCATCTGCCTTAGGCTCTGAGAATGAAGCTATGATGCCTAGATACCTGAGAATGATGCCTACAAATCAGGGAATGCTAAAAAAAAAAAAAAAAAAAAGAAAAAAAAGATGCTCACAATGTCCACTGTCTGAAATGTTATTTACAAATGACAGTTAAGAGGAACTGTGGAAACAAAAAGCAAGATCAGGAAGTCCAAGTAAGCTAGAACTGCTCATATGCTGGCCAGAAAGGTGGCACACTGTTCTATTGTGCAGCATTGCTCACAAGAACATCAACTACACAAGAGCGTTATCAGAAGGAACTCTTACCTGTGGCCTAATCACATAAGTCAGAGTCTAAAGAAACCATTTTTATGGACTGATTAATTTACACTGTAGATACTTAATGTATATTATATGGGTAAAAGTATTGGGACACCTACACATTACACCTACAATAGCTTTTATGACATCTCATTCTACATCCATAGGCATTAATATGGGTTTATTCCCTTCTTTGCAGCTACACTATATCAACAAAAGTACTGCTCATTCATTATTTCTCTATTTTAAAAAAAATCTGCTTTTGTAAGTAAATGTCTCTACTATCCAGGCTAGTAAGGCTTTCTACTAGATTTTGGAGCATTGCTGTAAGGAACTTGATTGCATTCAGTGACAAGAATGTTAGTTTGGTCAGGATGTTGGATGATCACCACCTCACCTCATCCCCAACTCCCCAACTCATCCTAAAGGAGCTTCATCATTCCAGGGAATGCAGTTCCACTGCTGCACAGCTCAATGCTGGGGGGCTTTATAGCCCTGTAGCCCACACCTACCATTAAGCCTGGTGCTGATAGTCTAATCTTCATGTTTATCTGCTCCAGAGGTCAAATTGAAGCTTTTGGAATCACCCTCATAGTCTACTTTGAAAGTCTGTGGGTCGACCTTAAACATTCTGGGCATGCAAGGCGGCCCAAAAAAGTCCCAGAACTAGAAGCATTCTGCCGGGAAGAGAGGTTGAAAATTCCCAAGACAGGAACTGAAATACTCGTTTTGAGCTGGCTGCAAAAAGAGCATTTGTTCATGTAGCACATTTACTAGGACTATTACAATGTTGTGTAATCACACACAGGAGCCTTCCCAATAGAGCATTTTCTTAGGGATGAGAACAAACCCCAGTAATAATATAGCATTATGTAGAGAGAGAGAGAGAGAGAGAGAGAGAGAGAGAGAAATTCCTGTTTGTGGTTTTCAGATTTAAAGCAACTGTACATTAACATCTGTAGAACAATCTGCAGAACAATAGTTAGCTGCAGAGGCTGTGTTTACTTCATTTCTATTCAAAAATCAGCAACGTATGTCATTTGGCCAGGGGTGTCCAAATGCTTGCATGTAACTGTACAATCAGTGAGCAAGGCCAGTGCAGCGTAAACACAAAAACACATACACACACACCTTTTTTGAGTCTCACAATTTCCCAAACCCACATGCTCTCTCTGTGTTCATATATATATATATATATATATATATATATATATATTATATTGAATTGGTTAAGCATTTGATGTTCTTTGCACCACTGGCAATTCTAACTTTTCATCAAGCAGTCATGCCTCATGTCTAAATCCAATACAATCCCATATACACACACACACTCACTCTTACTCACTCACTCACACTGTAAACTCATCTCAGGGCTCTGGAGAGATAAAGAACCTACAGCAAACTCCAAACAAGCCAGGCAACTAGTGTGTTTATAAAGCACGCTCTTGTGTAATCGTAATTACACAGGAACGCTCCACAAGAAAGCCTTCTCTTAGGTCCTTTTCTTAGGTATGAGAACACACTGCAGTAATGATATGGCATTATATGGAGAGTAATGAATCCCTGTTTGTGGTTCGAACTCAGCTTATTTGTTGTCGGCTTGAGGCTGAGTACAGTCTTCGCTGAGCATCGCTGCCAATGAAAGAAGATTTGATAGGACAAGACAAAGAGAGTTATGTGGCCCAGTTTAACCCAAACTCACCCGGCCCTTTGATACGCTCAGGTCAATCATTATGTGATTTGCTGTTGTGTTCCCTTCATTGTCACAGAAAGGCCCCATTCAACAGGGGATTGGTAAAAAAAAGAAAAAAAAAAACACAAAGAAATGTGCACACACACACACACACACACATCCACACCCGCACAAACACACACACACATAAGATCTCCTGGCGATAGCAGCAGGGGACACGGTAATAAGTGGCACACATGAAAGAACAGCCCTTCACAGCAAAGCAAACTCCAGTAGTAGGGCAGTTATTAACCCTGCCCTACCCCATCTGACCCCCTTCAGCCTCTTGCTGCGCCCAACGGGCTCTCCACAATCCCCTCTGACAAGCTGCCACTCACACACTTCACCCAATCAGCCAGCAACACCCACAATCCGCAATTCAGCCTACCACACAGCCCGCAGCTAATGGATCGGTCTATGCAGAGAGCTTGACCTCTTCGTTGGCTAAATGTGTGGACCAGACAAAGGTGCTTTGTCACAAATCACAGGCACTTTTCTCATTAACTGACATTTGCAAAGGGATGTTTTAATTTGGTGAAGATACAAAGTATCAAAGTTTGTATTCAGAAACCTAGTTGCCACTTTATTAGAAACTTGTGTGTTCACCATATACTATGGTTTTTAGGACCTGATGGATGCATATTTATGATGTAGAAGTCTTTAAAAATCCCAGCAGTGTTGATGAGTACACTTGCACACACTGCCAAGCCATATCACTTTAAATACTGGCATTTAGGGGCACGGACAGAGATTTTGGGCCCCATGGAAATATATTACATTGGGCCCCACAGCTCACAACAGTTCTGCCAAAACACTCGATTGATACATTTTTAAGGCTCCTGTCAGTCAAAGGCCCGTAGACTCATCCTAAAACATGCATGCATGTAAATTGCATAAACATTTGCATGCATGTAAATGCAGTTTTGAAGCAAAGTACTTTTTCGAACAATGCAATGTCTGTTTGCTTTGGAGACAAAACATAAATGTTTGAGACTCTGCAAAAGACTGGAGAGGGTTACATGCACATATTTCTTTTACTGTATTACTGTATGAAAGCAAGACATTCTAAACTATTTCTTTAAATCAAAACAAGCCAAAGATGCAGCTGGGCCAACAAGTTCTGTGGTACAGTGAGGGTTTCTGGTTACATCTCCTGTGATAGCTTTGGGTGGGGTGAGGTAAAGGTGTTTGGCCCTGGGCCTGGCTGCTTTGTGTTTTCCTCGCTAGGCCTACCATCAAACTGTTCAGTGTGCAACAAAAGCAGGCTTGAATGTCATTAAAAACACAGGGACTTTTGCTGGGTAAATCTCAGTGGCTGAAAGAAAGACTTCCTTTCCCTACCTCTACTGAACAGGCCAGCTCCTGTACTTAACACTGGGGACATGTCTTTGGCACAGTTCATCAACATCTACCCATGAGGAAATAAAAAGAGCACATGCAGTAATGCTGCTGTAGTGAGAGAATAACACTGAAAAGTAGTTGAAGTATAGAAAGCCTTTACCAATATCCTAATGACTATGGTGTTTAACCTTTTAACCTCTTATGGCAGCAAGGCTTATTAAACACTAAAGTGTATTATTCAGTAACTACAGAGACTTCTGTACAAACTGATGGGGATATTCTTTGGTAATAGAAGTTAGTAATTACACTTCCAGGCCATAGGCTGTTTAAGGGGTTAATGCAGAGACAAAAAGCGTAGGGCTCTGTCTTTTAATTTGGGTCAAAATGTACAGAGCAAATGTATGTGAGTGACAAAAGTGCCTAAATAAATCTACACTATATGGACAAAAGTATTGGGACACCTACACATGACACCTAAAGAGTTTTAATGACATCTCATTCTTAATCCATAGGCATTAAGTTGGTCCCCCTTTGCAGCTATAATTTATGGACAAAAGTATTGGGACACCTCCTCATTCATTGTGTCATTGTTTTGGAGTAGATTTTGGAGCATTGTTGAGAGAATTTGATTACAGTCAGTGTGAAGAGAATTAGTGAGGTCAGAAAACTGGATGATCATCACCACAACTCATTCCAGAAGCATTGGATGGAGTGCAATTTTTCCAGAGAACACAGTTCCACTGCTCAAAGCTGGGGGTGGTTTTATACCCCTCTAGCCCACGCCTGGCATTAGGCAATGTGCCAATAGGTTCAGGTTTATCTGCTCCAGACAGTCCTATTCTATTGGCAATGCTTCTCTACAGGGACTAGACAAGATATATGTGTGTGTGTCTGCATACACTGATACACTGTCCTAAACTGAACATATGCAAACACACCCATAGTGCTCTGGCAGCAGATTTGAATGAGTGACAACACCAAAGTTTCTGCAATGCTGTAAGTAAGGGTTAAAACCAGCTCCGGCAGTTCGATGACGCAGCTTCTTGTAGATGACCCCTACATGTTGAGCGCCAAATCTGACAGATCGCTGGCTGTTGGCAGACAGGAAACACACACCAGCACAACTAATGGAGTTCTTAAACCCAGAGGCCAGAGGAGGCGTAATGACCTTTGACTTTTCCAATGCCTTGGAGTTCCTGTAAACAGAGCAAACTGAGTCCAGAACGTCAACAGAAGACACTCTGACTCAAAAGGCCACTTGCACGCAGTTGAAGAAGCGCTTTTCATAACACTGCAGTCATACATCCTCCTCGCCAACGACTACAATCAGCCGCCCAAGAAACGTGACCACCAGCAGAGACTGGACGACACAGACAATTGAGAGTCTGTCTCGGTCCGGCTGTGTGGCTGACCCACAACTTCCTGCTCGGTGAGGGTCTCCAAGTCAGACCTCATATGAGAGAAAGAGAGAGAGAGAGAGAGAGAGAGAGAGATGGGGAGAGATTGAGAGAGAGGGACACTGAGAAATAGAGGGAGAGAGAGACTGAGAGACAGAGGCGCCATGAGAGAGGGCCTTGTGCTGTGTCCAGCCGTCTGGCTTCAATCAGAGCAGGCCATCCTGGTGAACTGTTGCTTCGCACAAACAGGATAGAGTATGAGAAAGCAATCCAGCTCCATGGATACACTTACAAATAAAGTCCCCTAAATAGTTTTTGGCCTGGACATATGGCTCTACCAAAAGCCTTCAGCCGAACTATTTATTCTTCAGTCACAATTGTATTCTTTACTAGCAACTGTCGTGAGGTTGGACGAGCTTTACAAAATGTTGGCAAAAATTCCATTTCACCTAAAGCGAAACTGTGCCAAACTTTGTAGAGAAAGGGTGACCATACGTTCTCTTTTTCCTGGACATGTCCTCTTTTTGGGATGTAAAAAAGCATCTGGCTGGCTTTTAAAGTGTGTAAAATGTATAAATTTAGTGTTGATTTGTCCCACACCCTCCCCACCACAACAAGTCTACATGTACCTACATCTACATGCAACAATTGGTCAAACTGCTTTCCATCATAGCTGATTGACAACAGCCTAAAAATGTCAAACACAAATGTAAATAAATACAAATCAGTATTTGAAAGTGTAGAGGTTGTTATGGTGGTAAAGGTGGTAAGTTAAGGTGGTAAAAAAATAATTTTCTTTTATTATTTTGTTAATATGAAAGGAGACTATTTGACCATATAGAATATTAAGAATATTTATTAGTTTTGGTAAATGAGTAAAGGTTTATGTATATAAATGTAACATACTTACATGCTTTTAGATGTATTTAACGCACTGCCACTCTCTCTCACAGACACATTGCCACAGTTATACAACTTAAGCCAACTTGAGGCCTCCGTCCACAACATCCTAACCATGGTGGATGCCTGTGTGTCCCCAGTGTCCACTGTTTTGAAAACCAAAATATGGTCACCCTAGTTAGAGTGGCTACATAATGTTGAGTTTGCAGTTTTAAACTGCTACACTGATGTTCTAAATGTTCTGGACTGTTATTGTAGTTTTTTGATACTATCAGCAGCAGGGACGTGATTAAACCCAAATGTTGCTGTGCCCCATTAAAATCACAGCAGTACAAAGTCAATTTTATCCGGCATTGCTGAGCAGAACTACATGACACGCCAGTGTCACAGTGTCTTTCCAAAAGCTTGCGGGGATATCATTGTCAGAGTCCAGAGCTGATTTTAGTTTTTTGAGTAATGGACATTAGTAAATATTTAAAAGAAAGTCAGCCGAGCAACAGACAAGGTGATGATTGCTCATAACTATATGTGTTAGGATGTGATGAGCTTGGAGGCAGAGGCGGATGTAGTCCCAGGTTTTTAATGAAAGGAAGACTAAACAGAACAAATAGAAAACAAAGAAACACAAACAAGGAAACAAACCAAACACTGGGACTAACAAAAGAAACAAACAGAAACTAAACAAAATGACACAGGATAATGTAGCACACCATAAACTGCCATGAACACATACCAACATGATCACACACAAGACCAGACAAAGGAAAGCTGAAACAAAGGGGTACTTGTACAGAGACTAACAAGGGACACACGAGAAACACCTGGGACTAACAAGGGGGCGTGACTACAGAGGACGCACAGGTGGGAACACTAATGAACAGGAGGGGCTTGAACTGACACAAACAGAGCCATGTGACACAAAAACAGGCAGACATGACAATATGTTTTGGTAAGGCCACTTCTAACCGTATATCCCACCAACCTTACATATCAGACCACCAAAACCAAGGCTTTAATTAAGCTAGCAAAGCCATCAGTTATTCAGTAGTTGCAATTTCACATGTGCTTTTATTCCACAATGAAAATATTTTATGCATTTCTTAAATTATAATAACAATAATAATAATAATAATAAGTAAATAATAAATAATTTTTAACATGATAACTATTATTATTTTTTGTATTTATGTATATATTTTTATTAGGCCCCTCCAAATTCTGTGTGTGCCTCAGTACAACAAGTGGTCTAGAAATACTACCTAACAGCATCTCCTTTGTCACACATACAATTAAATATCATTAAAAATGATACAAAATTTTGGTCTGTTGTCAAGAAAGTTGTATCCTGCAGTTTCTCATAGGACTCTCTGGAAAGTGATTCAGTAAAGCTTCATAAACTTTTTAACGATTGTTACAAAAGAATGCATTTGTGGGAGAAGCACGGACAGGTCAACATAAACTACCGTACATTATCTGGGTTACAATTTCATCTTATGACCAAAAGAAAACAAAGAATACTTGTTTAAAGAACCATCCTTTGAAACCTTCTTTAGGGAACCAAAAGAAGTGGCAGCACTCCAAACCCACATCTTTGCTTCTTCTTGTAAAGAGTATATCAGGGCAGATTGTTGGGGGTAGGGAGAAGGTAAAGTAAGCAGAGTGCTCTGTAATGGGGGGGGGGGGGGTGTAATGACAGATATGGGCTTTTTGTGTCTGCTTTTTTTTTGGACACTGTTACCTTATAAAGTTCCCTCCCTTACAACACCTGATACTGCAAGCTCATTTGTCTTTTGTCACTGATGTTTACTTCAGGTGTGAAGCGGTTTTGGGGGGGGGGGGTTACAGTTTGCACTGCTAACCCCCATGTGTGTGGGTGGATGGTGTGACTGCCATAGCTTAGAGAAGGCCTGAAGGGACTGAACCATTGCGTCAAATGGGGGGGTGGGGTTAATAGAGGACAGGTCCATCTCGCAGCTCTCAATGCACTCTACGAAGCTGCCCCGAGGAGACATGGGCCATGTGCACACACTGGTGTGTGTCTCTTGAGGGGAAAAAAAGAAGGAAAGAGATAAAAGAAAAGAGAAGGTGGTGTAAAGAAAGGGCTGAATGGAGAGGGGCGCTGAATGTGACAAGCATAGACTAGCAACCTGAATTTGTAACTAACTCTTTATGTGAGTGAGTGTGTGTGTGTGTGTGTGTGTGTGTGTGTGTGTGTGTGTGTGTGTATGGGTATGTATTCTCTGTTCATCAAGGGAAACATATTGTGTGCTGAGTGAGGCCAGCATTCTCGTGGTCCCTCCTCTCCTGTACTCCATCCATTCATTCACACAATGGCATTCTGCAGCAGCATCAATAAATATTCACCAGCTCCACAGCGCAGGGAGGACAAAAGAAAAGCAAGCAGAGCAGGGGAGAGAGAGAAAGGAACCCCAAGTGAAAAGAGGAGATAAAAAAGGAGGGAAAGAAAAGAGAGGAGAGGAGAGCAGGGGTAAAGAAAGCTTGGGAGAGGTGCTGGCAAAGGGCCAAGTGGGCAACACAATGCGGGACCTGGTGTGGGCTCTCTATAGAGGCTCAGTGGAGCATTGGCCTATTGGAAGAGAAAGTGAGGGCAGCTGGAAGCCTGCAAATCTAAGAGAGAAGGGGTGGGGGGGTGGGGTGGGGTGGTGGGGGGTGCTACAGTCTGGGAATCAGTAGAGTTATGGCCTTGCCCACTATATAAACCTGTTGGTGTTGGCTCTGGACACTGGAGAGAGTTGTCCCAGACACCGAACACTGCATATCCCCTCACCTCCCTTTTCTCTCCCCCAGAGACCCACCCTCCCCCAACCACCCCTTCCATCTTGCCTTAATGCAGCAGGATAAGGGAAACCCCTTGGCTAAGAGAGAAAAATAAGATAATGAAAATATGTGATGTAATAAATAAGGAACAGGAGTCCTTCTGGGAGTCGTGGATTTCTTTAAGTTGTCTTAAAAAATCAAACAAAAAAACATCACAAATGAAAAAAAAAAAGTTATATAATGGAATCCCCTCCCGCCTTCTTAATTTCCAAATTTCCGCTGGTGCCTCATGCAGGGAAGGGGGAATATGGGGGTTGTGAGGTTCTGGTGGAAGGTCAAGACTTGGAGAAAAAGACCTTCGTATGGGGGGGATGTGGAGGGGAGGGGGGGTATTTTTGCTTGGCCCCTTAAAGATCAAAGCCTCATTTCCCCATTGTGCAGCATGTACAATGGAGGCTATTACAAGAAACAGAGAACGAAGGGGCTTGACCCTCTGCTGGCCAACTGACAGCTCCCTCTGTGCCTATGTGTGTGTATCTACATATACATGTATATATGTTTTACAGTGAAGGAGGGGGGACCTGGGACTTACAGTAAAGCCTGGCTTACTGGGGCATATTTACAGTTACTATCAAAGGAGCTTACATGCGGTGTACGTTTCCCACACATAATGAAGTGTCACGTCTACAGTTTCAGTCTTCTTGGATCTTGAGGAAGTAAAGTCTTTTACATGTCTACTGTCTAACCCTCCTTAGATTTCCTTAGGTGCGTTGAAAAAGTAATATGAAGTTCTGAGCCCTCCAAGCCAGCTTTGAGTGACATTCAATAGCTTCTTTCAGATGAAGCCCTGGGGGCCATGAAGCAGTTTCACCCAGGCTAGTCCTGACAGACAGCTGCTAATACTGAGCTAATGCTCACACTAACACTGGAGGAGTGGGTGGCAGCAGCATGTACTGACATTTACCAGTGTTTGGTGGTTCTAAAGAAATCCCAATGAGGTACAGTCAACTAGAAATTAAACAGAAAGGGGAAAATATCTGTTCTGTTCACTTGATCAGCATCTGACATGTCTACCTAAATTTATCCTCTATCTCTTTATCTGACATATATAACATTGCTTCCTGTAATTTCTGTAATTTCTTTCTTTTATTTTAACATCTCATTTATTCAATAAGTACATTTGGAGCACTTATGGACCACTTTTGGTCCATTCATCATACAAGGTTCACACAATGTAAAAGGTAGCCACCATAGTAAAATAAGCATTGTCAGAGTGGTGTTAGGAGACGTCCCTCCGACAGTGACGATAAGCTGAAGCTGCTCTCGGGAGGTGGAGGTAGTTTCATGGCTGGTGTAGAGGCCATTAGCCCCCTGTGCTGTGCTCCTCTCTCATTATTAATCTGCTGTGACAGCTCCACTGTTTACCAAATCCACCCGAAGAGATCCAGGGGAGGGAGGCTTGGCGCCGCTCGCCTCCATTAACCCCTGACCCCGAGCGGGACTGCAGCGGAGCCAGGCCTGGGGCAGCCCCCTGCCACCTCCAGACCAGACACCTGTCCCTGTCCTGGAGCAAAGACACCTTGCCGGACACTACGGCCACCGAGATAAGAGAGAGATCATTCAGGGACTTACTCACTACTCAGTAAAATGAGAGGAAGTCAGCAGAAGTCACTTCAAGGTCAACCTAGCCTAGAATATGTTTTTCAGTCTGGTTTGGAATTAAAGCAAGTTTTGGAGGCGAGTATAACATAACTGTTCATTGGTTGATTTTATTTATCAGTTTAAAAAAAAAAAAGAAAAATCTACCACTAAACGTAGACTAAAACATTACTAGACAGCAGACAATTTTGGGCCAAACACAGCCCAGTTAAGGCACTTACGGGTCAGTTATGGTAATGGCATGTACTGTGGGCCAAAATTGGCCCAGCTGTAGCAGTCATATTTAAGGTTTGTCATGACATTTGAACTCTAGACGCTGGGCCACATGTGCAACCTATCATGTGATATGTTTGTATAGCAATTCTATTTTGGGCCATAACTGGCCCAACTGTAGCCATCTGTGTTCCGGCATTCAGATTTGAACAAAGTGATTGCCTTCATTCCATGGTGGTCTGTATGAAAGTAGTAAATGTGGGCCAAAACTGAGCCTTGACTCATTTCTAAGCTAGATAAGCTTTTACTGAATCTGTATGTCCTAATTGTTCCCTGATTTACTTTAACTTATCAGTATCATTATTTTTTGTTTAGTATTAATTAATATTACTGCAATTCTTATTCATGCTTTCAGTCTTGAATGCTGAAAAAAAAAACAGCCTGGCCAGCATAAACAGGTCAAGCTGGTAAGAAGGCCAGCTTAGCTCTTGACAAGTACAGGGTATGTCTTCAATTGAGTTTAATGGGTAAGTAGCATGACCAACCAGACCAAGCTTGTCAACCAGTATGATCAAGCTTGTTGACCAGCATGATCATACTATGAAGGGCTTGACCAAACCAGTCTACTAAATATGGCTGTTTTGCTAAGTATGGCCAGCTTGAGTGACCAGCTTTGTTGTGTTGGTAGACCAGCTAGTCTTTTAAACTTAATGAAACTTGGATAACTAGCTTTTCAACCACCTTCACTATCAAAGATCAATTTAGACCATCTAAACAAACAGTCTACCAGCACTTGCTGGTCCTGACCTGAATTCAGTTTTTTTAGCAGGGGTATATACTCTACATTGTCTGCACATATGCTGTATTATGATACTTTTAAAGCACAAAAGCTCTATATACATCAAGTAGAGTGTTGAGCTGAGTAACACATGGAAAGAAAAGAAAAGCCCTTCTGAATTCAGCACATACTCAGCACTTGTTTAAGGCCGAGCCTTTCATGGCACATAATTAGATTTCAGCTCCGCTATAACAAGGCCCTGCATTTGGAAACAAAATCCCCAGTTCAGTTAAATAGTGCCTGAACAGATCCCTTAAAAGTCTTATTGACCTGCTATGACTCCTTCGATCCCGGCCTAGCCTGTGATTCACACACAAACACTATCTCTCCAAACAGTGCCCCACAATGACAGTGTGTTTGAGGTTAGTTATCTCCACTTGACCTCCTTATCATCTTGACTCAATTACAATAGCCCTAAAGCCTGGCGCATGTCCACACCTCTCTTTCTCTCCAGCAATCCCTCACAGCTCAGCACGCCCTGATACGATATCTACACATCAGTCATCAATCAATCTTATGTAACTGCCAGCAACCCACATAGCACCGCACTGCCTTAAAAGCCCTGGGCGCTCCATCTGTATGCCAGCATGACTGATAAAACCAGCTAAAAGCAACAACTCCTTTATAGTCTATCCAAAGTATCATATCGGTTAATGACCAGTGTATTGATGGAGGCCAATCCAATCTTGGAAATTCACGTCCAGTCAGTAAACATGTTTGAATGATTGCAGTGGTTCTGGTATTACCTATGGATGGCAACAGTCTCTGTGTGTTTGTAAACTGGACTTTTCTGAGAAGCCTAATGCTTATACACAGCTGTAAATGTGCATGCAAGGCTGCAACACACGGGTTTACCAGTAGTTGGCAGTGTACGCTGCCTTTCTTCCATCAAAACAGCACACCGGCCTACTGTACCAAACCTTTTAACTCACAGCAGAACAGTAACCTCTCATTCCCATATCACTAATCTGCAGATAGACCAGAATATCACACCGGTATATGTTAAAATGTCAAACAGTGTGAAGGTATCCAGACTGCTTCTTTCCTCTGAGTAAAACAAGAGAAAAAAAGATCATGACCAGCCTTTTGGCCTTATCTCCCTGTCCACATCGCTTACCTATTAACTATGTTACTGTAATGAGGTTATGATGTTGTCCATTTGCCCTCATTCCCTTGCCCTTGTTGTTTGTCTAGGCTTCTTTCTCAGACAATGCGGAGCAATCACACTGATTATGTAAAGCGCTCTCTGTCACACACCCGTCACTTGCACAGCATATTCAGCAGGCAGATTTGGACACATGAAGCACATTCTGAGTCTGAAGCAGTTCAACCGTTTGTAAGTGTGAGAGATAGAGAGAGTGCGAGAGGGTGAGCGAATGAGAGAAAGAGAGAGCTAAAGGCGAAAACAAAGGAAGCAGTGAGTGATACGAGCAGTGAGATGCACGTTGATCAGTGCGTCAGATAACAGATATTCATGCCGATATTTACGACCGCTTGTGATGCACAACGGCAGTTCCTGTGAGTGTGTGTAACAGAGAAAGAGAAAAAAGACAGGGGGAAATATAGACTGAACAAAAACAAAACAAAGAAAGAGAGAAAGCAGAGAGAGTAGAGAGAGAGAGAGATAGAAAGAGAGAGAGGTAGAAGAGAGGTACAAAAATGGATAGAAATAAATAGACAGAGAGAACAGAGGGAGAGAGAGAGAGAGAGTTAAAAAAAAGCAAGGAAATAAAATGCCAAGAAAAAATGACACACACTCATTCTCACCCATACACACACACACACATCCCTGAACCAGGTCATTGTGGAGTATGACAGACGAGTTTGCAGCCTGTCCATCAGCACCCTGACCCCTCCCTAGCCTGACCCTTGACCTTCCTGAGCACACACTGTCATCGCCAGCACCACTGCAATGTCCAAACACTGGGGTCAGGAACTCAGTTTCAACACAGCCAGTGTGTACGTGTGAGCATGTGTGTGTGTGTGTGACAGTGTGTATGAATGTGTGACGGGTAGGGAGACAGCATCGCTAATAGAGACTTACTTGGTAACACTTCTGCTGTTTCCAGTCTGTAGTTTCCTTTCACTGACTAAATGCGTTAAACACACACACACACACACACACACACACACACACACACACACACACACACACACACTCACATTACTCTCATTACTCAGTATTGTGATATTGAGCACATTGGGTGAGAATCTTGACCAATCACTGCTCCAGATGACCGGTTCTATGGTGAACGCATGTATCTTCATAATGAGCTTATTATTATCTCATTTTACATTATCTATATCAGGTAGCCTTAACTAGCAAATACACACACACACACAAAGACAGAGAAGTTCTGAGCACATGACGAGGTGCTGAGGTGTCATTGTGAGTTGTAACCTGTATATCAGATTACACATCTGACTGTCCAATATGACTGCTGCTTATGTCTTGGTGCCACATACCATAGGATGCATTCAGAGGTCTTGTGGAGTCCATGCCTCGAATGGTCAGGTCTGTTGTGGTGGGACAAGGGGGACATACTCAATTTAAGGTGTTACTAATGTTATGGCTGATTGTGTATGTAAACACACTTCAGTAAACTCTTTTATTTCAAAACAGAAAGGAAAATGTGTTTTTCTTTGTTTGGACAAAGCCGGGTTTCTCAATGTATCATCAGTGACACATTAGGTAAAACTAGGTTTTCAAGAGTCTGTATGTGAGGCCACACTTTAATTAATCACTCTCATGAATAGCTTATATATTGGTTACATAAAAGTTAGCAAATTTATGTATTCATTTACTTAAAAACTATTCCTTAAGATCCTTAATAACCTAATAATACATCTGCAGTTTAAGAGATAAAGCCCAGTTTACTGGACTTTCACTTTAATATATAGTTGATATAGAGAACGGAAGTTTGACCCAGATATGTCAGAGTCACACACACACACACACACACACACACACACACACACACACACACACACATATGCACACAAGCCCCCTCCCAAAACCCCTACACCTCTCAATATAAGACACAGTGGAACGTCTAGGTCAGTCACTCCTATAAATAAATTCACGACACCCCCTCAAACATATGTCCTCTTACTTTCACACTCACACACAAACATGCGTGCACTTACTTATACACACCCACAAGACACCCCTGCATGCGTTCTTGCTCTGCCTCTCTCTCTCTCTTTTTCTTTCTCTCTCTCTATCTTTCTTTCTCGCTCCACCAATCGCTTCTTAAGCCTCTTTCCACAAATCATACACTAATGTTTATGGTTTTTTCCACGTATTAAACAAATAAAAAGGCCCAGAGAAGCAGAGGGAGAGGAAAGAGGAGGGTGGGAGATGCTGAAGAAACGTTTGGACATGGTATAAGCAAAGGCACAGGGCCAATAAACCCTCCTCACTGCTAGAATTCTATACTCCTCTGAGAAAAGAGAAGTTCAGATGGCTAAAACACAATGACCCGAATACACTCAGAGGACAGGAGAAGAGAAGATCATCAAACATTTACACTGCTCATCAAACGCCTGAGGTCATTTTTTTCAGGGAATGTTTGACTTTAACTTTTACTTTTCGATACCTTCAAAGACTTTATTACCACACAACAGCCACAGGCTCTCATAATAATGAGAAAGTAGATTACAATCATTGGAAATTATTTTAAAATAATAAAATCATTTCAAAACACAGATACAACATACTAGTGACTCAAAATATCTTAAAACCATGAGAAAGTATCTTACACTAATGACTTAACATCTTAAAATTATGAGATGAGTATCTGAACAGAATGAGATAACATCTCAAAATACTGATTATTACTGATCTCATCACAATGGCATAGTATTTCAAATAACTAACACTTTACATTATGATTTAGTACATCACAATAATGACTTAGTATCCCAAAATAATGAGATAACATCTGAAAATACACATTTTTACTGATCTCAGCATAATGGGATATTATCACAAAATAATGACTTAGTATGCCAAAATAATGAGATAGTATCTCAAAATAATGAGATAACAACTGAAAATACACATTTTTTTACTGATCACAGCATAATGGGATATTATCACAAAATAATGACTTAGTATCTCAAAATAATGGCACAATTCAGTTCATAATGAAAAAAAAGATTTTGTATTATTATTTTAAGTAGTGGAAACGGGCTTCCATACGTTTGTATATATGACATAGCCTACCTTTAGTTGTCAAAAGTATGACTTTTCCCAGGTAGACCCTTCACTTTTACAGTTTGTACAAGGCATAATGGCACAATCTAAGAAGCTACTGTGTGTGTTTGATAAGGTATTGCAAACCAAACAAAGTAAACGTTCATTTATTTAACTCACTTGTCCAAACATTTGACAGGCAGTGTAAATCTATCAAAACAAGAGTCAACAGAGACAAGATGTGCAGTACAGTCGGCCCACTAATCCTTTCTTAAAAGTAAATGCCCAAGTATACAGGATCTACAAACCCATGACTCTGTCAGTACACACACCAAATGAATCTTTCAGACCTCTGCAGAAATAATGCTTAGCTCAAACGATAACACATGACTGCAGACATGTTGCTGACTACTTTAGCTACTGTATAAATATGGTGCTTACGAATCATTGGTGCCTCCCTTTAGGCTAGAATAAGATGAGGGAAATGTTCTTCAGGGTATAGCTGCTGCTTCAGCATTAAACAAACGTTCCAAATGTTGCTCTAAAGTATGGAAGTCACACGGCTGGCGAATCCAATACTTTCTCAATCAGAGGAAGTTTCACAATAGCACGCAAGCGCTCATCGGCAGTCTAAGGGGAGATGAAGAAAGAGATACATCTCTAGAGCCTTTATAGGTTTAGAAATTTCCATAGAGACAGAGACAACACTCTGAAGTATCTTCAGATGCTAAAACTCAGATGGTACTCGACTTGAAGGAATGTTTAGTGGTGAACCGTTAAAAGAGTTATACTCCTAGATTTATGTTCATGATTGAGCTAAAATGCACTCAAGGAGCCTCAAGTCTTGAGGAACATCTAGCACAACCAGTGCAGACAGACTGGAGTTGAAAGGATGAAGGGAAAAAAAACATCCGTCATTTCTCAACAGGAGAAATTATGCATGAGAAAGTAACTCTATATGTAATACTAAACCAGGAGTTTAGAAAGCCAAAGCCTCAGTTAATAATGAGCTAGACAAAAGACTATCGTTGTGCTGGAAACTGCGTAATGCTAGAGGGAAGGTGGTGAAATCTGTACTTAAGAAATTGTGATATTTACAATCATGGAATTCTAGATCCAGATCCCGGACCTCCTTACAGAAATATGAGTGGCACTAGAATAAATCACAAAGTGTATGAGCAGGCCCTTTTCGTAGACAGAACAACCTTACTCCAACGTTCATATTCTCCACTTTAAGTAAACTTGAGGACAGCTGTGTTGAGTATTTTGAACATCTACCAAAAGTATGCAAAAGGGTATAAACTATTAAACTATTGATTGCGTTTATGGTCTCAGACATGTTGCCAATCATTTACCAATCAAACTACAATTGGGAAGATGACCTACTTGACCTACTTACACAGCTTATAAGCTCAACTCTTTTTTTCCTCAGCCTTCACACTTTTGATAGGTGTGAGATTTGCAGAAAAACTGCAGAAAACTTGCAAGGACAAGGCTAACTGGTATCATGTTTTGAATAAGGCAGGCATCTAGAAATTGAGTCAAACTGAAATGATGGCAAATGTAGTGAAAAGGCCAAGCCTGCAGATGATGGAAATCAATAAATGTCACAATATCCGTCATACATACAGAAGCACGGCATCATCATGGTGCATTATCTTTCTCCAAGGACTGATTTGTGCTCCCTGGCTTGATGTGAAACCCTTTCCAATAAAAACTAAGATATAAACTAGATTTCACTGGAGGAAACAAAAGTGGCTCTTGTACCCTTCAGCATTACCTTTTCATACAAAAGGACTTAAGGTGGTTCAGAAGATCAAGCATGAAATTGAAACCATTGCAGGACCTAGTATTGAACCCTGAAGCCAATGCCCATAATGAAAGGGCCGAGTCTACTCTTGATGTCTCTCTAAGGAACACTGTTAGTGGGTGGAGAGGCTCCTAGTCTCCTGCTCCACCTGGTCCCCATTGCTTCTCATGCTGGCTTTTATTGCAATAATACGGCTAAAGCACTGAACACAGAACCGATGATGTCAGGGGAGTTTCAGCAGGGATTGAACGTCCAGCCCTCCGCTGGTTTTGTCTATGAAACTGGCGAAGTATATGGACGCTCAACAGGGAGAACGGCCCAGAGGTAGAGTTTAGAACCCCCTGACTGCACTTAAGCACTAGACCGTGGAGAATGTCAAGCACTGAGGCAACAAGCATGTATGGAAATGGTTAAAAAAAATTGAGTGGAACAGTATAGCCATGGCAGTATAGCAGTAATGGCCAACACACTGAACATACCATTTGGTTAGTATGTATTTAAACCTTAGAAGTAAAAAAGCTAAAACTTTTTCATCAACAAGACTATTAGTGAGGTCAGGATGTTGGATGATCACCACCCCACCTCATCCCCAACTCAAAAGTATATGATGGAGCTCTATCATTCCAAAGAACACAGTACCACTGCTCCACAGCTCAATGCTGGGGGCTGTGCAACCCTCTAGATTAAGAACGGTTGTTTTAGCTTTCATTGGTTGATCTCAAGCAAGTGTTAAAGTCACATTAGCGATTTTCACATCATATTAAAGAGTTTATTAGTCTTAAGGAAAGACAGAGGAAAGCACGTTAGATGCTCGTACCATGTGGAGTACTGTTGTTTTGTGCATGCCGGTCAGTTCGGCAGTATTATGTGTTCAGACAAGTGTCGGGTACAGGCCACATTAAGAAAGCAATGACCTCGTTTACACCTGGTCACTTCATGCATCTTGAGTATCAGGATTATATTATATTATCTGGATGAGGCCAAGCCTCACACCCAAGACACATTTAAACCAGATACAAATCTGATTACTCAGACCACTTTAAGAAGAGGTCTGAGATGCATTTCAGCCACATTATAGCAGTGTAAACGCATCTGTCTTTTCAGACCCATTCACCAACTCCCAGTAGAACTGAACACCAGTAATAAATGCAGCGCAATGAGCAAATTTGTATATTCCATCCCACACAGTGATTTCAGTTAGATTATAGATTTCGCTCTGATTAAGTGTAAATGCATGTAGCTACATTTTTATCAGGAAACAATCCAGATACAAGTCACCTGAAGTAAGAAAACAGGTGTAAACAGGGTCAGTGTGAACAACAAAACCAAAAAGATTAGATTGGGGCAGAAAATCAGATCTGATCCACTTTTACCTGTTAAGACATAACCAGAAAGGTAGTCCTGGGGGGTCTGATAATTTATATCAAATTGGAACACACTTTTGTAATAGCTAGCGCTAACTATGTCTTATAAAGGTAAACGTCCACATACGGTCTGAGGTTTAATAAGTTGGAACAAACAACAAAGCACCAATTGTGAAACATTTAGTAGGCCAGTGTCATAGAAGCACTAAACATATTCACAATATTTTCCAAAAAATGAGTAGGGGAGTAATTTATCACAGTAGTGATACAATTTCACTGAATTGCCCACTCCTAGTTTGTAGTGGAAGCATCTGAAGTCTGTAGACCCAGTGGACATACCACCTTTTTATCCCTCCAAGGCATAAAAATGCTGTTAGGCATTCGAGTAACTGCAAACCTGAGGGCAACTCGAGTAAACAGATCCGTTTTAGTTTTAGCTGGAGGAGTGTGTTACAAATTGCGCTGGCTGGAAGCGTCTGGGGAGAGTGCCGTTTTCAGGCTGATCATAATGATTCCATTCAGGCCTCATAAATTTGCTGGATGGGGAAGGCAGGCTAGCGAGGCAGCTACAGCGCCACTGCAGATGTTGCTGCTGGGGAGATGCCACCCTGGCCTCTTCCTCTTCCTAACTTGGTAGTCAAGACTCAGAGCTGGAGCTGTGAGAGGGAGAGGAGATGAGAATGTTAAAGCTTCTCAATGAGCAAGAAGTGCACACACACACACACACATACACATCACTGTGCCAGCACACATCTGGGCCTCTGTGTTGACGTAGCCGGGAAGCACAGCCCTTTCCCATAATTCCCTCCGCAGTTCCCTCCGCGGTGCTCATTAGCTCACAGGGCCTTTGTAGCCAGAACATACTTCCCACTACGGGTTTGTCACGGATTACACGCCGAGAGAGAACCCAGTAAAAGAAAGAGCAGCAGACTATCAGCAGCAGGGGGAGGGCTGGGAGCGGCAGCGAGCACCACGCACCATGACGCAAGGTGTTATAAAAGCCAGATGGCCACCCTAATGCTGCAAATATGTTCTGTTTTTGTTTGTTTGTGCTTCAGAGCTTCAAACATTTAGGGAAACAGGGCCAAAGTCTAGATATTGTATTTTATTGCACCAAATATTATTACCATCAAACGTTCTCTGGCACACGTCAAGGGCTACTATGGATGTGAGTGGTTTATTTTGTCCATACCAACAAACTAAACTTGTACACTAAAGTTCTGGGCACGGTCATCAGTTTCAAAGCCTGCAGTGTTTCATAATCACACTTTAATATGCCGTTATAAAGCCTGTTTTATGACTGTGTTACTTTGGACCACAGCTCTTCCAAGCCGTCCAGAGTTTTCTCTCCGTTAATTAAGAGAAACACATTTTTCCCGGAGAACTCTGTGGTTTGTGTATGTACGCCTACACTTTTTCTGACCTACTTGTGGTAACAATAGCCCGGTACAAACACTTCTCTAATGTACATTCAGCACGTTATTTTACAGCTTAGGGGAATGAAGCCATGTCTGCTCAACGTGTCAATTAATGAACGCTGTGCGCTGACTGCAAACACACTCCAGAACCAGGAGGGCGGCACGTATTTAGGAAATAGCTCCAGTCGGAGGAATCGAATCCATCTATGGGGAATATCCCAAAATAAACCCCTCTGTTCTCCCATATCGGGCCTTATATAAATAAGATATCACCACAGGCACAAGGCACCATGGGAAATAGCCAATCCAGTCCTGTAAACATCAGCCAATGACTTCTGGCAGGCTTGCACTCTCTCCAGAGGCCTGCGGGGGGGAGAAGGGAGTGGAGGGGTGGGAGAAGACTCAGGGCTGGAATTCATAAATAAATCACTTTTTTAGGGGAGGATTATGTGTCCACAGACCCCTTCAACCCCTCCATTCCCCCCGCCTGCCCACCCTCCCCCACCAAAACAAACAAGGCGAGGCAGAAATAGCTGATTCTAAGCACCACTACAGGAAATTATTTCAGCTTTGGTAATTTGGCCGCTTACTTTACTAGCGTTTGCATTTACAGTTAAACCCAGGCCCATTTAACCCTCCCAAAACACAGGCAGACATTCGCATTTATTGGCACACACATGCTTACAGACACACACCTGGTCCCGTCTACAGCGCCAGCAATAAAAACACTTGTAGCGCTAGCATACGGCTAACTGTTATGAAGTTACAGCTAAACTTGGAACACATAAGTTTCCATCATCCGTCATGAAAAGGTCAAGTCATGCGAAAGCAATCTGACATTTATGATAATAGCAGACAAGTGTAAGATGCTGTTTGAGGACTTTTAAAGAAAAAAAAATGTGTGCCTTGTTGGCTAGTGCTTGTTTTTGGGCTCCTTATATCATTAACCCATTCCCAGAGGAAACCACTCTGGCTCTATTTAAACCCACTTATCCTGGCCCTTCCCGTAATCACCCTCCTGAACAAACACAGGGGGCCAGAGAGCGCTATGTTTGCTGGACCATCATGGAGAAGGGTGTTAGCGGTTAGCCCCCAAAAACAGGCATTTGCCTTCTGCTCCAGCATACTAGGTGTGATTCTGCGATTCAGTAATGGAAACTACAAGACAAGACAAGGGACTTTGCGAGCCACCATCACCAGAAAATGTTGCACAACAGAAAACAGACACAGCCTCTGTCTCTGTGTCCCTGACCCTAATGGCCTAGAATGAAGGGCCACGTAATTCTGAGAGCGTGAGTTCTGATCACTGTCAGAACACATAGCACTTTGGAATGGAAACATGAGGCAGATATTTATACTGTATGCTGCAATATTTCAGTTTTTCAGGGGAACATTAATGCTTCTGCAGTATTGGATGGAGCCCCGTTCCTGTAAACAAGGCAATACTGAAGAGTTAGTAGGTGTTTTTTTTTTCTTTTTAAAAGCGAAATGGGGATTCCGGAGTGGGCATGGAAAGGGTTAAATGCATGTGCTTCTGTGGGCTGCATATGTAGCTGTATATGTATGTGCACAGAGAGGGCTGCTACCACCTCTGCATGTTCCACTGAAAGAGAGGGAGAGAGAGAGAGAGATTAGAAGTAGGGCAAATAGGGCAGGATGTTGTGAGGTTACTTTCTCCAGTGCAGACACCCCCCCCCCTCTCTCTCTCTCATACTCTCTCACTCTCTTATTCTCTCTAATACAATACAGAGATTATTGAACCACCATTAGTTTATTAGCAATTTCAGCTGTACGCAATAAACCAGTCAAACAGGAGATATTGAAATAGAGCAAGTTTCTCCAAATTTAACCCAAAATCTTAACCCAAAATCCAACACTTTTAATGACCACTACAGTTTCAGATTTACTCAACCCCTTCCTGACCAGCGTCTTTAGTACTTAGTAGGGAAAATGTGATGCATAGCCAGACACCAGTTTCTGGCAGCGTTCCTGAGGAATCTCAACCCATTTTTTAAACCCCACCAAAATGTTTCTGTGGGGTTCAGGTCAGGTGGCTGTGATGGCCACTCTGAAATCTTCCAGCACTTCTTCTGAGACCAAGCCTTGGTAGACTTTGAGGTGTGCTATGAATTATTGTCCTGTTGGAAGGTCTAGTAATTACCAAGCTTCAGCTTCCTCACAGAAGGTATGACGTTTTCTTCTAGGATTTCTTGCCTATAAAACTTTAGTTTCCAGTGCCAGAAGAAGCAAAAGAGCCCCAGAGCATCACAGAGCAACTGCCTGCTTCACTGTAGGCAGGGGGTTCTTTTCAGCGTATGCTTCAGTCTTTCTCTACTCCAGACATACCACTGATCCATGGGCCTGAAAAGCGCCATTTTCGTTTCATCAGGAGTTTTGGGATTCTATCCTGTGGAGAGATGAAACAACCTATGGATAGGTGGCATGTCTGGAGCAAGAAGAATGGTGCATAACCTGAGAAGAACAAGGCTGCCAGAGGCCGGTGTCTGGCTATGAATCACATTTGCAGCAGGCCATACAGCAAAAGGTTGTCATAAAGGGGCTGAATAATTCTGAAACTGTAATTTTGTGTGGCACTTGAGTAGCATTTTGTGTTGAATTTTGAGAAATCACATGTTATATTAGTAGAGTTGAGTTATTTGAACTAATAAACCTCATTTTACAGATTACTTGTGTTTTGTAGATTATTCATAATAATAATACTACAACTTATAATAATATTGTTAATAGTTGATTTACAGTCATTTAGGTCACTTTCTAAATAAATGTAAACAATAAAATAACGTAAATAACGCAAACAAGAAGAATGTCTGCGCATCACTGATAATGCAATGTATTGGTCTTTGCTATTTCCAGTCTCATGTCATCGCTGTCATGCAAAACCTCCAAATCATCCAAATGTCAGCTTTACAGGAGAAGGAACAACCATCTAAACCATCAACGGAAGTCAGTGGAAAAAGGTTGTATTCCAAGTCATTTTGGAGCATTTCTATTGGTCCATTGATCATGAAATTGGAAGACAATGTAAAGTACAACTGCCAGATTCACATATGGTCAAAAAGTGCGACAAATGTGAGACAGAAATTTGTGTGGGGCAGAGATGACATGCATTAAGGAGTCACCCTTCAGTGGCCTGCGCTATGACGGGGATGCTCATATCACCGAATAATATTTGACTCGAAACTACTGGAAATGATGCGCTTCCAATAATCTCTCCAGAGTCATAACAATCTTTTCGCTATGACAAATATGGTGAAACCATTAGGCTTTATGAGCAGAGTCTGAAATGAGTAAATGGTATAATCTGGAGAAAAACAAGCACTCCTCCAACTCTGTAATAAGCTGGACGACCCACAAAGGAACGCACCCACGACAGTAACAGCAGGTTCCTGAGAGATAACTGTGTCATAAAAGATCCAACGCTAAAACTTTGTGTACTAACAGCCATTGTGTCAGCAGGAACGGTTTGTCTCTTTCCACACCATACTAGGCCAATAGGCTCTCGGCTTAGCTAAGTGCACCAGCAGACTCAGCATAAATACACTTTGAGTCACACTTTGTTTGCCTGAAGACAAAAGGAAAGTGCAATCTCCCATAGACTTCAGCTCTTTTATGTGGTCCTTGTTTGTACCTTCAGCTAAATGGTGCTGGTGGTAAGCTAGAATTTTTTTTTGCTTTGGGCCCTAATCTATATGAATGCTACTTCTTCAGCTCTGTAATCAGTACGCTGCATATGCAGCGAGTATGTAGTTCTATTACTGGTAAAAGACTCGAAACCAACTATACTGTGAGCTGTTCTTCAGTGTGACCTGACCATTGCTGCCCACTAATGCTGAAATACATCTAAATATTATATATCAATACATGGCAATGAATGAATTCATTATAGTTTAAATGTCCATTGCTTTGCAGGGTTGGTTAGACCTTTTCCTAGACAGATTTGGGGGAAAAGGCATTTCCCTGTGAGGCTCACTCTGATTTAGAATGTTAGACATGTCTAACACAGCAGTTGCTATGAGTTATATCCCCTTGCTTACAGCCTTCAGTGCGTTTTACAGCTCATGAGCTGTCAGCTATGGGTTGTTTTCAGTCTGTGGAGAATAACTATGTCCATGACCACTCAAGAAACATATGTTCGATCAGATCAGTCACTGTTATGCTGATTATTTTTGTACTAGAAGTATTCAAAATGTCTACATTTGAACTAGTGTGTACATTTAAATATAGGTCCATTTAGATACAATGAGCACAAGGAAAAAAACCTTCTTGACTTTCAATGGAATGCAGTGTAAGTAATTTTGAAGCATTTCTATAGGTTCAAAATCTTAACAGGATGTAAAGAACAACTGCCAGAAAGTGAAAACAGGAAGAAAAGGAGATGCAAGAATGTATAGGATTAGGACAGGCACACTAAAATCGACATAATTTTGTAGATAAATGTTTTTTCTCATTTTTTATTTAGTTATTGTAGTTTATTTGATGTAATTTTATAGTTGTTTAGCTTGTGGTTAGCTTGTGGTCTGAGTCTGTTCCCATTTAATAAGGCTGGGTCTGCTTTTTTATCTGTATTTCACTGTACTTTAAATAGATGACCAATATGGACATTTTTATGCCCCCCCCCCTCCCCCCCAAGGCTTTTTCCTGAAAAATGACAACTCAGTCTCTAAGGGCTTGTTTTAAAGGTCATCCTGCATATCAGAGCTGTATATTCAGCTACACTGCACACCTGCTTATAGTGAAATCGCAAATGCCATTTGAAAGAAAGCCGTTGTAACTTAAAGATGTTATGTAATAAGACATCAAGATCAAAACAGGAAAAAAATGGAAATTTTGGGGTCTTCTGAACTGAGGTAACTTTCCTCCCTGGTGCACAGTGTAGGAAATGACCTCACTTCCTGATACAGGGCCTGCTGAGACCAGGGGAAGTAGAGAGCAAGGCGCTCCACTCCGCTCCACTGCTTGCACTGCATCAGACAGTGAGCTACTGAAATGAGCTGAAACATTAAACACTGAAGACATAATTCATTCCCTTTCAAAAAGCAGTGCACAGAAAGAGCTGTCTTTTCTGTATGTGTGTGTGTGTTTGTGTGTGTGTTTGCGTGTGTTACGTGTTATATCAAGCAAAGTTCATCCATCAAGCATCCAGTGTAGGTTGTGGTGTTAAGGAGTCGTGCTTGTGAGACATTAACCTCTTTGAGACGTAAACAGTGTGCAGCATACGAGTGCAGATTCGTCATCATTGACTCATTCCTCACGACCCAAACTTTGCGTGTGACATCAGTGCTGGCCTGTGAGTAGGAGAGCAGACAGAAGGACGTAGGGTTAGAGAGAACAAGAGAAGAGAGAGAGAGAGAGAGAAAGAGACCAACGGGCCGATTGAGAAACTTTAAAGGCTGTTGAACTCTCTTAAGGCTACATTCACCGCATGACTCATAGTGATGGTACTCACCAGTAAGTAAACAATACCACACCAGGCTTGTGCATGGCCTTCACAGTAGTCAGAGTGGCCCGGAAAGTACCAAGAAAGCTCCCTCAGTCGTGGGGAAATCTCTTCCATCAAGAGCTTTTAATTTGTTTAGTTGAGTTAGATTATTTATAGCACTGGCTTGTGTTGATAGAACTCCTGCACACTCACAGTACTGTACACACTGTAAAAAGACATTTTACCTTGCAGTGAAAGTCAATGTAAAAAGATTTATTTTTAAAGTCAGTTTGGAGAATTCTATTAATACATTCATCATGAATTTTAAAACAATGTAAAGAACAACTGCCAGATTCATATTATGTAAAAAGATTTTTTTTATTGGATACTGAAGACATTACTATACCATGGTATCAGATAATTTTGCATGAATACATTTAAAGACATTTAAAGCTCTGAGTGACTCAGTGGTCTAATGCGCTGCAACTGTGGCCTGGGGCCGCAAGTGCAAATCCTGAGCCATGCTGCTTTGCCATCGGCAGCCGGAGTCAAAGAGAGTGCAATTAGCAATTGGCCGTGCGTCTGTTAACAGGTGCGATGGAGCTGGGGAGTGTGTCGGCTGCCCGGCAATGCCGAATCTGTAGCAGTTTGAAAAGAGGTGGTGGCTGGCAAAAAAAGGGCAACATTCGACACATAAACAAAGCAACAACAAAAAACAAAACAACAAAGTAATGACCCTGAGCTTCCTGAATACTGCAATTCTATACTAAAAAGTCTCACAAACCTGACATAGCTCATGTATCTCTTCTAACAAAGTTCTAACAAAAAAAAAATCTAACATAGTACTGTAAACACTAATCAGACAGAAAGCACATTTCCAGAAGAAGAACTTTATTTTATAAAGAACTAAATACTTTAATTTTTTGTTAACATGGTTGTTTCACAGCAATCTCAAATGCCAGCAGCAAACGTTCAATATTAGTATTGTAAACATTGTCAGGTGACACCAATGCCAGTACACCGGGTACAGATGTTGGCCCTATTAGCGCTAAATAGACTTAAAAGGCCGATGTGTATCTTGAAAGTGTTTCAGAATGCAATAAAAAAGTTTGTCCTTTCTAAAATGAGGTCAGCATTTCACTGCTGTGTTTGGTTTGGCTCTGAGTAGATGACAAAAGCCATGGAGTATGTTTAGCAATAGCAAGATGGGCTGGTAAATAACCCCGGTGGGACTGGACCTCGATGCTGAGCTACGGCCTGGGGGGGACAGTGGAATGACTCGCAGTGACCGACCCCCGTTCCACCCTACCCCCTTTAAAAAAAAAAAAGAGCTCATGGCCAGGTCAGCCTGCCTCTCACTGCCTGATAACAGAGGAGAATTGAGGACAAAGGGCAAAGGTCAAGTTACAAAGTCTAGTCCCATTCATAGAACAACACACACACACATGCATACACACACAGACACACATACAAGTACAAGATACAAGTCACTATGGAAAATAAATAGCTTGTCTTTCTGTTTTCGTCTGTTACCTCTGGCTATTTCTTTCCATTCAAAACACATAGAGCCATCAGACATGCATACGCATACCACATAAGCAGCCATGTGGGAGGCTGGCACACACGGACCAAAGACCACAAAAACTTTGTGCATCAGATAAGGTCATGCGCACAGGAAGTGAAGACAGAGGGGAGTTCTTTACTACCAAAATAGAACACAGACACACAAAATATGGTCATTCGACATACGCTTCAGTCAGGTTCAGCGTGCTGTAGGCAGTGGTTGCCTTGGAAAACACCGAAAATATCAGATGTGTTATCAGAGCCTCCACATTTACATCAAACTTGTCTGATTTTAAAGGGGGGTTCCAGACCACTGTCTAAACAGTTTGCATGGACTAATTAAATGCACTCCTTGAACCCTTGCTTTATTATTCAGTTATTGTCTGAAGGCTCATTATTTAAAAATGACTATGAATCAGTGTTTTGGCTACTCTGAAACTGAAATTGGAGAATTGGAAAAATGTCTTAGCTTTGAATGGAAGTTAATGTAAACTGAGAGGTTATTCCAAGTAAGTAGTAAAGGTATTTTCATCCAAAATTACAAACACAGTGTACAGGACAGGCGCTGGGTTCAAATGCTGGAGACAACTAAAAATTGAAAAAATGGAGAGACATGTTTTTTATTGGACAGCAGCAACTTAGGCTCTTACAGTTTACAAGGTTTTAACTGTTGATGACCATTAATCTGTCCATATCTCTGTAATAGCTACTATGCCACGGTTCACATTTGATAATTTATCAAGAACTACCACATAATCCACTCCACAAAGTTCATCTGAAACCTACAGTATTACCATACTTTGCTTACCTGAGGAAAACAGACATACAAGCTAACATTGAAACTATTCATCAACTGTTTTTTTTTTTCAAAAGGGCCATGTCATATTGTTTTATTATTTTGTTTCCCCCAGAAGTCCACTATTTTAAATGATAGATTTTATATGACTATTTTCAGGCAGCACTGTGGCACCACAGATAGTTCATCATTGGTTACTGTCTGTTAGAAGTTTGATGTGTTCTACGCGTGTCCATGTGGGTTTCCTCTGGGAACTTTGCTTTCCTCTTACTTCTCAAGGGCTACGTTTACACAGCAGGTAAAAGTGGCCCAAAAACACATTGAATCTGACATCACACTGAACCGACACACTGAATCTGACATCACACTGAACCGACACACTGAATCTGATATCACACTGAATCTGATATCACACTGAACCGACACACTGAATCTGATATCACACTGAACCGACACACTGAATCAGATGTGAATGGCCATACTAAATTGCCCCTAGGTGTAAATAAATGGATGTGTGTGTTACGCTGTGATGGACTGGTCCCCCTGGCCCTTGTCCAGGGACTATTCCTGCCTTGTGGCTAATGATTCCAGGTAGGCTCTGGACTTACTGCGACCCTGACCAGAAAAAAGGGCACAAGATGGATGGGTGACAATCCTTCAGCATGTCTTTATTTCTTGGAAATAAACAGATTGTTTTTCTTACTGTGCCATTAAGACTGATGTATGTAAAGGATGTCTGTCCTTATTGGCTGCAAGGGTATAGATGAATTTAAGCTGTTGGATGGATTTAGATCTTTGGCCATATATGTATCAGGAAGCTACACTTTAGAAATGGTTCTTGGAGAATTGTCATCAAAGAACCACTTTTGTTCCAAGAATCAAGTGAGATGTGAGAGTGTAAAGGTTCATTATCAGTGTACAGGTTCTTCATACTGACACTTCTCTTTTACAAACATGGTTCTTTATGGAACCAAAAGTGTCATCTTTATTTTCAAGGATCTTTTTTTTTTTTTCTTAAAATCACCAACCCTTCTTACGAAGAAAGTTTGTCTTTCACAAAGTGTCACCACTGTTTTCTTGTTTGGGATTTGTATATGCCTTGTGTTTAGGATGAACCACTTCTTAAAACAAAAGCTAAAGGACTGTGGTCAGAAAAGGTTGGTTTTAATGACATGAAAACAGGTTAAAACAGGTTGTTTTTTACAGTGTAATTCTTGTATATGGATCTGGAGTGAAAAATGTTACAGTTTGAAAACCAATGTCTACACACTCCCTTTCATTAAGAAAAGTGAGACAGAAATTCCATTTTCCATTATATGAATCTTTAAAATGAAAAGTCTGAAAGAAACTGAATTCAGACTCTAGTCAAATGTGTCTAAGCTATTTTCTCACTAACTGAACCATGCATATCCTTATAGGTACCAGCATACACATCAGGCCGCTGCAGACTGGAAACACTTTCTGAACCCAACAAACAAGGAGCTTTGGGTCAGAACAAACAAAACAACATTAACAAGATAATCAAAAGTTGCCATGGCAGAGCAAAGACCGTCACACTCATCCCACACCCCACTTCCAGTGGACATAAACAAGCTAAGAATCTTGCTTATTTCATCTACACTTGATTGCATAACTGTTTATCCTACTCAAGGTGAGCCATTCTTCCCATGGCGATGTTTACACACTTCTCTACAGCATCACCTCCCACCCTCAGGTTTCTATTATGTGTCTGTGCAAACAAAATGCAAAAATGCATCCTTGTTTTGACCAATGAATGCAGTGACCGATTTTAAGAAGAGTCACAGAGAGGACACAGTTGGATTGCTTGGATAGGTCATATTCTTCAATATACAGCATGTAATACATGGAAATACAAACAAACACAGTCACGGGTGCAGATGATCGGGCCTTGGTTAGGCCTTATCACACTTGCTGTGGCAGTGGTTGTCCGGGAAAGCACCAAAAATGTCAGACATGCAATGACAGCAAAATACGTCATATTTGTTATGTTTACCTTGTGAAAGTATTTACCCCATTTGATTGTCACCAACACTGTGTGGATTACAATTTCCTATCCTTATAAATATTTCTAAGACAACATTTTCAAAGCCAAAAGAGAAAGAAAGTTTGGAGAAAGATTAGTTGGACAAACAGTATCTGATTTCATCCTATGAATGTACAGTAACCACCCCATTTGTGAAAAACAGGTGTTTGGATCTTCCAGTGATCATTGTTGGATCAATAACTAGGGTGTGTATACTGCCTTTAAACAAGACAAAAATGTCGCCCTTTCAAAACATCTTAGAAAGAAGCCTCAGACAGGCCAAAATGGCTCTGAAGGAGCTACAGAGTTCATTGGCTGGAAGTGGAGTAAAGGTGCATCATTCCGCAATATCAAGTACAGTGTAAAAAGTGGCCTGTATGGAAGGGTGACAAGAAACAAGCTATTACTCAAGATGATAACAAAGCATGGGAAAGCAGGAGAGAAAACATGATCCAGCTAAGATGTGGGAAAATATTTTGTGGTCAGATGAGACTCGAGATTTCAGTTCGAAGTACTGTGTTGCACAAACCAAAGACTGCCGAGGTCTTGTAGTTTTAACCCTACAGTAAAGCATGGTGGTGGTAGTATCATACTGTGAAGCTGCAACCAGTAGCATACTCTTGATTAGCAATGATGGAGCAGCTTGGGAGAAAGTTTACTTTCCAAAAAAAAAAGTCATTCATACTACTTAACTGGAAATTATAGTAACATGACATAGCAACAATTAAGTACTTTAGCACAGATTTAATGAGTCATCACTATATACACTATATAGACCACTAAGTATTGGGACACCTGCTCATAAATTGTTTCCTCCAAAATCAAGGTTATTAAAAAGTTGGGGTTTTGATGGCGCAACTGTCTCTACTGTGCAGGGAAGGCTTTCTATTATATTTTAGACCACAGATGTAAGGATTTGATTCAGTGACAGTGACAGCTTTTTTGAGGCCAAAATATTGGATAATCGCTACCCCACCTTATCTCCAATTTCCCAATTCATCCAAAATGTTTTGCGTGGAGCACCATCATTCCAGAGAAAACAGGTTCATATTTATCTGCTCCAAAGAGTCCTATTCTTTTGGCATTATGTCTCTACAGGGACTAGACAATCTCTTTGTCAGCAATGGGTGCACCTTAAAGTAGCTGAATGCACTCATTAGAAGCTGTGTCCATAAACATTTGGACATATTGTATATAAATGAAATGATTGTGGTTGTGTACAGTGCCGGGGGTGTTTGGTGTATAGGTGTATAACAGGAGGAGGCACTAAATCAGTCCAATCACTATAATTATGGTATGTACCTACTGTAGCCTCTACACTATTTACACTATCTACACTATAGTACATACCAACATCACCAAGATTATCCCTGCTCCCTGGGTGGTGAGCCCTGATGTAAGTGTACTAGTTGTCCTGTGGTTGTTGTACCACTGTAAACACTTATCCAGTGTTACTGTACAACAGTTACAGTGATTTTAACGCTGTACAATTGCAGTAAAGTTTCAGTAAATATGTAGATTTACTGTAATTTACTGGCAACCTCGCTACAAGTAACCTACTGTAAACATCACAGTATTTTTTACAATATCTCTAGGTGCTGGATTGACCTGAAGAGGGTAGAGGCGATAGAGGACATTTTATATAAAGTGGAATTGAAATGTTTTGAATGACCAGGAGGCCAAGGTAATGTACAGCTATGTTCATCAGGGATGAGTGAGTGAGGAGACAGCATATCATATCTCCTGTTGGATGCAGGTCAGGAAGGAAGGAAGGAAGGCCCACCCTGCCCCCTTCAGAGCGCTTCTGCTGGGCTATCCTCTCTCCAGTCTGCCCTCTTCCTCTCCACTTAGTTGCACTCTAATGTAGATTCCTAGATGGTTCTTGTTTTGGATGTACAGCTCTAGGAGCTCTTTAGTTAGTACAGGGCATTTCCATTACAGTAACAAGGTTATTATAGTTTATAGATTTCAGTTTCAGTTTTAGTTCAAGTTTTATTTAGATTCACAAAAGTGCCTGAAGGAAATGAAGGATGATTGTGCAGTCAAAATTGTCTCCATATCCAGGGAGTAGCTAGGCTGTTGCTGAGTGGTTGCTATGGTATTCTAGGTGTGAATCTCCATTGTGTTGCTGTAGTTGTTGTAGTATTGCAGATGGTTGCTACAGTGTTTCTAGGTGGTTGCTATGGTGTTGCTAGGTGGGTTCTAAGTGGTTGCTGAGTGGTTTCCACTGTATCCTAGGTGGTTGCTATCGTGTTGCTAGGTTGTTGCTAAGTGCACGCTATGGTATCTCAGGTGGTTGCTATGGCGTTGCTAGATGGTTTCTATGGTATCCACATTGGTTGCTGTGGTGTTGCAAAGTGGCTGCTATGGTATCTCAGATGGTTGGCCATGTGTCCAAACAAAAAATCTTTTTGCAAGCCCATGTCACACAATCATCACAACCGAACAATCTGGATTTGGAAAGGTGCCAATATGTCTAAAATTGTGGGACGAGATACATGGCCAAGAAGAACTAATAACATTCACATCAATACATCTTCCTTCTTGTGATGTTCAGATACACTGTGTCCAAATGTTTGTGGACACCCCTCGCCAATTAATGCATTCAGCTACTTTAAGATGCGCTAGTTGCAGACACAGATGTGGAACTGTGTTCTCTGGAATGATTGATCTCCATTCAATACCTCCGGACCTCGCTAACGCTTTTGTCGCTAAATGCAATCAAATCCTCACAGCAATGTTCCAAAATCTAGTAGTAAGCCTTCCCTGGTCAGTAGAGACAGTTACTCCAACAAAATTAGGATATACTCTTTTTAACACCCTTGATTTCAGAAGAGACAATGAGTGAGCAGGTGTCCCAATACTTTTGTCCATATAGTGTATGACAATTCGCACACCACTCGCACTCTAATCCGTTCATGTCATTTCATTTAGGGTTCTTCTGACTTGTTCATCTCATCCACCAAAATGGTTCTTTAAAGAACCATCCAATGGAAGGTTCTCAAGGCATCCATCTGACAGGTCTGTCAATGGCAATTCCCTGAAGAACCTTTTTGGCACCTTCGCTTTTTAAATGAGTGTAAAGAAATAAATTTTCAACTCCACCAAGTACAGCGGGCCGAGGTCCACCTCCACCCTACTCCTCCGCTCCCCTCCCCCGCTCCCCCCGCCTCTCACACTGACAGCTGTCTCTGATTAAGGCTGTGAAAAATGGAGCAGTCACGCCAGCCATCTCCCCTGCAGCATTCCTGCAGCATGACTCCGCACTTTCTCCCTAATGGCTGTTCTCCTCCACTCTCTCCTTCTCTCCTCCAGTCCTCAACTCCTACTTCTACTTCTACTTCCTCTTACTGTTTGCTTCACTTCACTTTTCTTCCGAAAGATTTTCGGTACTTCTTCCAGACTCCATCTGCACTACAAGGACGAAAGGGAACAACAGGACTTTTGGGGAGGGTGGTCAGGAGGGGGTTGTGGGGAAGGAGGGTGTTATGAAATTAAAGGAGTTGATGAATAGAAACCAGGTCGCAGTGTAGGTTGAGAGAGGGGGAGAGAGAGAGAGAGAGAGAGAGAGAGAGAGGGTTGTGGGGCATCAAGTGTGTGCGTCAGAGTGAGAGAGATATTTGTGGGCCGCATGAATGGGCGTGGGAGGGGGGAGTGTGAGATTTGTGGGGTTCTTGAGTCTGTGTGACTAGAAGTGCGAGGGGTTTACGGGGGTTTATGAGCATGAATGAAATGGAAAGAACTGCATATGTATGTGGCGGACAGTTTGTGTGGGGAGAGAGGGAGAAAAAAAGCGAGTGAGAGAGAGAGAGCAGAACAGTCTACAGGATTGAACCATGCTTCTCTAATCCTTAAGTCACCACAGAAACAGTAAACATATGCGGCCTTCTCAACCCATAGAGGAAAACCTAACCTCAAGCTCTTTCCCCCAGCCAACATATTTCACTTTGCAGTACAACCATATTTACACCACATTAAAATTATCTCATGGTAATTACAACCTGCTTCGAGGGCTCTCGTTCTTGTGGCTGTTTTGCATCGTGTCCGTATTTATTTGTTCAGGGTCTGTTAGAAGCCCTTGACAGAGTCCACGCATTTCCCTGCACATAAGGCAGTGTGTGGAGGGGGAAGAGCGAAAGCCTCTGTCATCCAGACTCTCCCAGCGGACGACTGCTGATCCACTTCCAGATGTTTCCTGTACTGTCACTCGTTTCTGCTTATACAAGCGAAAAAAAGTGCTACTAACACGAAGCTAGAAACTCCTATCCTCCAGCTTAACAAGCATATCTTGGTGAGGCTCGTAATCATTGTCATGGAACGACTGTAGCCTTCATAAGCCTTAACTGTGCAGCAAGTTGTCTGTCTCTCGCTGGCTAGCGCGAACTGAAGCTTTTCCTGCCAATTTTCCCCCTCGCAGCAAGAATGTAGTCCTGCATCTGTCCACCACAGATGGGGTATTGGGTAAGACGATGAATTATATCTGTGTGATTGGCCGCTTGAGCTCACAATCAGGCACAGAGATTAGCATTAGCAAGAACAGCGCAATGAAATTTGTTCCCTTTTAAATGCGGCCTCTTTAACGAGGAGTTCAAGGCCAAAGCCCTTCATGAAAACAAGAAAAATCTCTATTCCAAATTAGTTTAACGAGGCCTTTCCTGTTGCTTTATCAGGGCCCGTTCACTCAGAGCGCACGCTGCTGGAATCTTTCTGTTGTGAGGGAATGGGTCTGAGGGAGGCTAGCGCTGGTGGGCAGAGGCCCTATCGCAGCCTAGCAGATGCCTTGTGTCAGATTTCATAAACAAGTGGGAACATTTTCATCCATCACTCCATTAAATTGGAAGAGCCGGGTGCTTTTAATACGGCTGAGAGAGTCTCGCTGAAGCTCAGACAGTTCCAGGGCGCCGCGCATGATTCCATTTCATCCCTGGTAAATTATGAGCCTATCCTTTACAAACACCAGCCCTGCCCTCTTTTAGCTATAGTCGTGCTAGTGTAGCCTTTTCCCCTCCGCCTCCCTTCCCTCTATAGTCACAGTTGCATAACAGGGAAAGCCATAAGTGTGTACTAGCTTGGATCAAGGCTAAATAAATAAAGAGGTGTTCATAGCTAACAGACCTAGCTAACAAACCTAGCTAACAAACCCAGCGAGTGACATGGGGGACGCGGAATTAATAAGCATTCTGGGAAATTATTAATGAACTTCACCCTATTTCCAGCAACGACGGATGTCTTTGAGAAGGAGACCTCTATGGTCTTGCTACCGGTCCGTAAGAGTGGAATGAGAGCAAATTATACCACAGACACATAAACCACTTAAAGAAAACATCAAAACCTTGATTTTCCACTGTTATTTTCTATCAGTGAAGTACATGTGCCAGTGTGGGAGGTGAGCATTGATGTAATCTCAGACTAGCAGACGTACCAGGCCTCATCGAACCAGTTCTAAAGGTCACAGGACTCTGAAGGAGTTGAGAAAATCTCCATTCACTGTAAGTATGACTCATTTTGAGAATGGAACCCCTGATCCCGCAGTGAATGTCTCTACAGTATACTTACGTCTACTGTATGGGACGTAGCGGATCACCCACACTCATAACAGAAGAATCCATGATACGCTGACAATTTCACACCACAAGCTCGCAAGAATTACACTGATAACAGTTGGGGAAAAAGTAGGGGTATAGGTAAATACAGGGTAAAATGTACCTAAATATTTTCAAATCACATGGCACTAAAAGGTTGGATAGTAATCGGGTAGATATTTACAAAGAAGAAGACTGAAGGCTGAAGTTTTTGTAACTTTTAGTGAAGTTTTTAGTAACTTTTCTTATCAAAATTGCTTTTTGATCAATTATGAGGGTATACATCACAGAATTCACATTTCTATTATTTTAGTCGTCCCCCCAAAGAGATTTGTGTTAAGAACTTTTTAAAGGTTTAAAGAAGTCGATGTACTAATGAGGGTTCTCTATGGAACAACAAATAGTCCTTTATCTATGGCATCGCACAAGGAACGCTTCATAGCACCTTTCTTTGTGTAGCCTTTTAAGTGACTGTTACAACTAGAACCTTAGTCTGTTACATTCAACAGCTGTAGAAAACATGGACAGCTCAACACAGGTCAAGCGTTTCTGTTGGCTGGTTGCAGTATGATACCCCATATGTTCCAATGCCATCTCATTTATCTCCTCTAAATTGTCTTTCCATCTTCAGTGTCTAATGCCAACAGCACTCAGTTCTGCTTTATTGTAAAAAGGCAGGGTTGTCTACTGGACCTGCATCACACCCTTTCTGTTCATTACATGGAGTAGCTGTGGTGGAGTTGTAGTGGAACTTACATTAGCTGCACTGTTGAAACATTACTGGACTTACTGGACAAACAGGGAATTCAAAGAAAAAAATCTCTTGTTGCAAATTT
Source organism: Salminus brasiliensis (assembly GCF_030463535.1). NCBI lineage: Eukaryota > Metazoa > Chordata > Actinopteri > Characiformes > Bryconidae > Salminus > Salminus brasiliensis. Next base: position 18,950,959 of record NC_132887.1, read on the forward strand.
GACGAAATGCTGCACAATTCAGGCTTCATTTCTATAGAATGGAAGGGAACAGAACCACGCATCCATGTTTTCTACAGTCATTGGTTACAATTAACCCTGTCTAAAATCCGTACTTTATCTACTTCAGGCGGAATTGTTCATAAGTTGTATGTGCTGGAAACAAACTTCACATTTTCATATTTCATATGAGATGTACAGGTTGCTAATATAGAAATATCGCCAATCTTGCTCATATACATACTTAGCAAAACCAGAAATGTGCTCGGTTGGCCTTCATTCTTTCTTAAATCATACTCCAAACAAACGATTAGCAAGTTAGCATTACTCACTAAAATGCTAATCAGCCTTCAACCTTCATAACCTTATCAGATTAGGTGCTAAATATAACATCCTGATTGAACAATCATATTCGGATGGTTTCCTTTTTTGTCCGTTAATGTCTGGTAAAGCTTAGCACTTGAGGAGTTGTTCAGTAATGTAGCCAGTCAGTTGGGAAGCAGCAGGCTGACCTCGTTCTGATCTCTTGGTTCCTGGAAACATCACTGCAGGCCAAGCATATGCAGGCTCACCCCTGATTGTTTTAATTTCAAAACGCTGAATTACTGAGGTCACATATTAAACATATTAATAGCCTTTTCCCCTGCGGTGGGTATCGTTTTCATCTGGAAACCATTTTGTCCACTTTTTCATTATTTCAGAACCACATTTGTTGGAGGACTGGACAGCCTGGGTGGTGTTCGGAGCACAGAGCCAGGAACGTCAATAAGAAATAAGTGAGCCGTCCAGTGTTTGCAAGTTCTTGATGCTGCGCTAGGGTCTTCCGCACGCTGTGCTGCTAGAGCCGCTGGGAGCAACCAGTGGGAAAGTGTGCGGACTCATGAGGGAGAGGGCTCTGAATAGGTAGTGGTTGGGATCAGAAAGAGTAAGTGGGTGTAGCAGGACTTTAGTGCCAGCGGTGGCCGATGTTTGGTGAATGTGTCCTGAAGTGGAATGGATGGGGACAGGGGCTCATAAAAGGCAGATTCTGGGAAAGCCATTTATTTTACTGGATTTCACAGAGCGTATAAGCACACAAGGCAAACAAAATGCAAACCAGCACTATTAAACAAGCACCAAAAGAGTTTCCATACACCACTGTCACACAATAGAGACATAATGTTGGGACACAGAAATGGGCTGACAAAACAGTGCGGGCATGCATGTTAGAGTGGCCTTTGAGCAATGGAGTTGGCTTAGAGGGGCTGAGGTTAGGGGCTTGTATATGCATGGGTATGCCAGCAACATCCACAGTGGACACACAGGGTGGAGGGCTTAATTGATTCCAGTTTCCTGTTGGCTAAGAAGTTCTCTCTCCCTCTCTCTCGTATTCTGTCATAACCATGAGCAAAAAAGAGCCCATGTATTATTCCGAAAAACAAATAATGAGACGCAGCAAATGAAACGCGCCTTAACAAAACAGGGATAAAAGCCTGTTTTTTTGGTTAAACAGTCTTTGTTCTCAGCCTGAAGCTTCACAGTGATGAGTGCAAATTCAGTGCAGAGCAATCAGAATAGCGCTTTAAGCTCTGATCTGGAACAACTCAGTCCACTGTAGAAGCACAGGGGAGCAACGCACAGCAAATGAGCTGATTAGTTCCTTTATGAAACCCTGAGGACTCCACACAGCTGCACCTCAGCCTTGCTCCACACTCAGACCCACAGAGGTTTCTACAACATCTGCATGGGTCTCGGATAACCGAGACTGAGTACTAAGCACTTTCCATAAACAAAAAATAGGTATGCTCCACAGATGAGGACAGAAACAGCCCAGTTTCGTACTTTGAGACGGGCCTGCTCGAGTTTATCCTTCTCCATGCGTCACAAGTTCATCACAAGATCTTTCACCATATCATGTCCTATTTTTTCTGCTAGTCTAAAAAAGATTCTGTGTGAGCCGTGTGAATGAAAGTACAACAAATGTCCTACCAAGTGTCATAAAATGATCTTGTCTGGCTATGATTCACCCAGACTGGTTATCTGTCTCTCAACAAAACTGAAAAGGAGGGGAAAGGAAATCTCAAAGCACGGCATGTTCTTTGTGGTCATCTTATGCCTCACTGACACCTTCAAGAAGGTCACCTCAACTTTCAGTTTAACTTTGCATCCAGGGGATTGAAAGGCGCATGGTTTCTCAAAGGAAAAGAGCTCATTTACGGAGAGAAAATGGCATAGACACGCCACTCTTTTACCAACCAAATCTTTTAATGTCCAAGACTTCATGCATGGATTTTGGCCAGTGAAAAACGTTCAAAGTCAATTTCTCAGCGTATGACTGAAACCATTTGTGAAATCAAAATCAAAGGTCGAGCATTGATCTTATTTCTGGCAGACCAGAGGCACATGAAAGTCTGTTTAAATCCAGTGCCTCGCTCGCTCTCTGGATGAAAACAGAGAAAAGAGCAATTTACGGCATTGCGGTTGCACAACCTCGGCCCACATACCTTCAGCATTGCACACTGGGCTTCTCTTTCCCATCCTAATCATTAATACGAGAAATGACTCGAGGTATGGCATTGCAGCAGGGCAGCGAGGGGCGTGTAAAAAAGCCGAGGTTCACATAAGAACACAACTGAGTTATCTGAGAAAGGAGTTTTATGTGAATCTGTTTTTGGCTCGACAGGCTGGAGACACCTGTAGCTTTATTATGGGGAGTAAGGATAATGGCCAGTTGAATACACCTCTGCTGACCACATTTCTTCACCACTCACCGAAAAAACAGTAATCCCTGTGCGCCCACGAGTGCATCCTGAAAAACTCCGACACCACATACGAGCACAGATGCGAATGCACTCCCTCTCCTGCGGACATAATTGGGACAAATGTGCGAGTGTGAATCAAAAGTACAGGTTTAGGAGCAGAGCTGCTGGGTAAATTGAGGATAACTGTAATTACAGCAGCAGAGAGAAGCATCAAACTGGCACTTTCAGGCAAAGAGAGAGTGCGCGAGAGAGGGAGAGACACTTGCAAACAACACAGTACAAGGCCGCAGAGGCTCAGCTAGTCACAAACCAGCTCAGGACTTTGTCCTTTTAATAGCAAAATGTTTACTAAGGAACTAAGACAGGTTCATCTAAGGGGTCACTGCCTCTGAACTCTTCACGAACAACGTCTGACAAAACCGTGATAGATTTACAGCGTCTAAATGTGGAACTACATGTTTTCTCCCAAGAGCATCAGCATCAGCTTCACAAATCATCATCATCATGGCCAGCACAAATTCAGTCTGGGAGTTTGTACTGCAACTCAAGTAGCTTCATTCTTGGCCTTGTTTATTGTCCGGCACTGGACACATGGGCTGTGTAACTCTAGTCCAGAGATGGCCACACAGGCGAGGTGCGGAGGGGAGGGGGCAGACACAGAATGGAGACAGATGGACTCAGGGCCGTTCTCAGAGAGAGAATGGCCTCCACTGTTCCCGCGCTTGCTGCCGCTCGCAACGCTCATTGATTTTGCCCGTGCCGAGTGAAGGGCTGGCTAATATCTTGTTTCAGTGGCGCCCACACCGCGGCCATGACACCTGTCCCCGGGTCAGGTCGAAGGGACACCTCACCCTGGGGAGGTCCTGGTCCTACATCTCAGTCAAGACCAGTCTGTTTCTCCCAGGTCAATGAATTCACAGCTACTGCAATTTGATAGGGATTTAGTGGCTTTTATGGTCAATTAGGTGGATTGTGCAATCATTGTTACAGACGGCTCGGGTTCTAAAATCTGATTGGCTGAGCCACGTTCACGGTTTCTTTAGAGAAATACCTCATATACATTACATATGACTGCATATACCCCTGTTTTTATGACCGTTTTGGTTATGATGAAGTGCTGGAGGGCTCAATGGAAGAATTGTTTAATGTAATTAGTGTTAGTGTTATAATTAATTGATTATTATCAGTCATGTCAAACCTAACGATGCCTTCAACATCACACAGCCTTGGGTTATGTACTGCTTTATTAGATCTGAATGGCAACAGGTCATGGGTGAGTTTGTTTTTGTGACCACTATGACAACCTGGGTATAAAGATGGACCATGCTGTGGTCCGTTGGCAGATTCCACCCTTCCTTTTGGTCTATGGGGCAGGAAACCTGGTCAGGGAGGAAACTGACCTGACAATTCACACGCAAACCTCTAACTGCAGACTCCCCAGTGTCAGCAAATTCTATTTCAATAACCACACTCATCGCTCCCTTTGTTTCCCCATTATTAAACCTTGACACCTTTTTTCCTCCCTTGGGATATGGGAGCTGTTGCACTATATTAGGTTTGAAGTCAGCTGCAGCATCCAGCATATCTGTGAGCTTCACATGTCTATAAAAAACATGATTAAGACTGCAAATAAAACAAAAACGTGTTTTATGGTTTTGTTATCTCAACACAAAAACAAGCTATTTTTGGTTGCTGAGCACCAAGCTTTAGTTTCATGCACTACGTACATCAGTAAGCATGTCCTAAGTAGCTGGCAAAACAAACCGCATTTGTGTGTGTGTGTGTGTGTGTGTGTGTTTCCCCCAGTAGGAGACATCTTTTTAACATTACGTTCAACAGAAAGCTCCTGGGTCTTGCAGCAAACACAAATCATGGTTCATCTGAAGCCCCTATATAAAAAGGGACAAGGGGCAAAAGCTGGTTCTTCTGAAGAGTTTTCCTGGGAACAGAAAGACTGGAGAGGGCGGGCGGTGCACCACTAACAATGCTGTGGTCAAGCTTTTATGGTCAATTAATTTCTTCTCATTTTAATTTTCCTCCCTCTGGAAGAAGCTTGGCCTGAGCGTCACGAAACAGACAGAAAATGCCCAAATCACAGAGCACACATTGCGTGGGATCCACAGCAAAGTAAACATTAAAGAAGTGGAAATATCTTATGCTTCTCTGGTTTTATCCAGGAGGGGAGAATGAAAGTGGGCTAATTTGACATAAATCTGATTTTCAGCAAAAGCATCCAAAAGCTATAATAAATAAATAAATAAATAAAAGATGCCTAAATTGCATTTTTTTTCCCTTGGAGATTGAACAGTGTTCTTTTTTAAACATACAAACTGGATAGGATAATCCTAAAATCCGTTTGACTTACTTCCATATGGCCCTCCTGCAAATATAAACCAGATTTAATAACTGTAGCCTGGACAAGAGGGATGAAAGCATGGTAATGTGTAATGGTAATGATGGCTTTGAAAGAGGGAGCAACAAACTCCCTCTAGAGGTCGTTTGCATGTATTGCAACTCTGTTCCTGAAGACAGCTTCACTTGGCTGTTTATTGGGATGTTTGCATTTCTTTACACACTTAAAACTCCACAAACTGATTTTTTTCCTCTTCTCGTTAAAGGTTCATACTATAACAACCCATAACGTGATGAAAAGGAGGGCTTCAGGATCTTCAGAAGGTTTTTTTCCAATCATGCATTGAAAAAAAGACAAAATGAGGCTCAACAGAGTCTGTGATGACACAGTGTTGAGTGTTGTCCACTACAGTTGGTAGTGGCAGGTAATGGTAACATGCCTCTCCTTGGCCTCGAGTTCTCAGTTACCTCTTCTTGACGTTTTGGATATTCGTTTCACCACCGAGCTGAAGACCCTTTGAAGCTCAGACATGATTTGCATTGCTCCGTACAGTCTACAGCCACGTCTCTTAAACACCCCAGGGGGAGATTACTCCGTGTGGCTAAAACTTGTAAAATGTCTTTTATGTGGAAAAAACCACACACCTTCCTCCTCACAGTCTCTAAACAGTATGAACAGATGCCAGGTCCCATGAGTAGAACACAAACAAGTGAAGGCCAGGAGAGAGTTCAGGTAACTTGGCTCATGCTTCACTTCTTATAAGTGCCACTTTATTTACAATTTATTCAAAAGGTGCAGCGCACAAAAGTCCAATGTGAAGCCTTCCACCTCTAGCTGAGCAGAGGTTGAAAGAGGGGAATGTTTTGACCTCCCCCTCCCCCACATACTCACACACACACACACACACACACACACCCTGGAGTGTTGTAATAAACGTCAACTGTAAATCTCCCCCCTTCACTATTCCCTCCTCTAGCTTTTTTTTTTTTTTGTAAACAACTTGCTCCCTGGTTCTGTTTATTCCGTCCGTCCTGCACTAATCACCCAGAGAATGACACCGCGTGGTATACATGGTAAGCAGCTGCCCAGTCACTGAAACAGGAGGAGCAAGACTTGTGCTAGCCACAATGGATTGGGATAGAGTTTCATTCAAAAGGATTTCGTACTTTTCAGTGTTATGGAGAACTCTGAGAATGACTGTACCAACGTTATGAGGTCACTGGGGTCTTGAATTTCGTCCACGGTCACAAAAACATCCTGAAATAGCAGTGCTCTGGAGCAACTTCTGACTGGGCCTTCATGTGTATTCATGGGATGTGGTACGAACAATCACCTTATCTCAAATGTACCACCTCAAATCCTTAGGCCACAACGTTTTGTAACCCTAGATATCACAGTATGGAGCACAATGGCATTTTATCTGCAGTAATAGGATCAGGCCGAAGCTGTAACGGTGTGTGTGTGTGTGTGCTGGCCCACACTGCTTCTTGAGGGGTTAAATACGCCTGAAGCGCCGGAAAATCCCAGATGTGACGTTTCGGGGGAAAACTATTAAGTGCTGACTACATTAATTACACAGCGGATATTTAGCTAAGGCCCAAGGATACGACTAACAACTCAACTGGGTTGAGTCTGAAAACAAACAAGTCCTCTCAGCCCAAGTGTAACTATTTGAAAAACTTTACACTGTTGAAGTGGACAACCTAAAGAAACTGGAATAATTGAACTGAAATTAAACATCGGTCGCTTCAGAGTATTTATATGGGCTTAATACAAGTAGTTAACTGGCTGGTTGCCACATAAAGCCATTCGTTTACACTCTCGGCATGGAAGAACAGGTTATTTCGCTACAGTGGATCAATAGTGGAATCTGGAAAAATCATTTAGCCAGGTACAAATTTCGTTGTCATGGTTCCATACGGAGAACTCTGAAACCCTTAAAGCGACAAAGCTTTTTTTTTTTACAGTAAACTACTGTTACTATAGTGTGGCTACACCATGAACTGGAATGTTGGCCCAGTAAGGTGGGCATGGCCTGTGTAGTAGTACTCTTACCCCCAAAGACGGCCGTTAAAGGGTCAAGGGGGCAAATCTGGACTAGAAAACACAGAAACAAATGAACTTTAAAGAATTTTCTGTACAGTGTGTGTGTGTGTGTGTGATTCATTTACACCAAAAGCATGTGTTAAACAACACACTTTTAACACATGTCGTGTCATATCAGAAGGTCTTAGCACTTTCAGGTTTTAAGGTAACAATGTGTCACAGATGTGTGTCTTTTAGCCCATCTCCTTTTGCGAGTGCACTTGAGTGAGAAGCTGGAAGTGTGAGTCAAGATCCAGCCCACGTTTTACAGGTCCGATTGGCCTTATCTCCTGTAATTATGAGCAAAGATCTGCTGTGCTGAGGATTTATTATTATTTATTAGATTTATTAGTGAAGGCTGTGGCAGGTTGTATATATATATATATATATATATATATATATATATATATATATGTATGTATATGGAGTCTCAGAGCAGCACTTGCTGCATGCACACACAGGGTTTGAAAACTCTGAGCCCTGCAAGGTCTGAGGGAAAAAGGGAGGGAGAAAAACTTGATTCACGAGAGAGAGAGAGAGAGAGAGAGAGAGAGAGAGAGAGAGAGAGAGAGAGAGAGAGAGAGAGAGAAAGAGAGAGAGGGAGAGAGAGAGAGAGAGAGGGCAGAAAGTAACGCCCTAAAAGTACCGACGCTCTCTCCTAGCTCCTCCTGCGCGCTTTTATAAGGGACTGGTTCGGAGCGCAAGCAGGGTAGAGGGGGTTCTCTGTGAGGGCACAAAAAAAGGAAAAGGGAAAAAAAAGGAAAAAGTTCACACAAGAACCCGTTTTGTACAGCATCGCCACAACGTAGTACTTTCGCGCCTTTTCGCTGTTATTTTCCTCCGTTCGAAGATGACCACGGCTGTGGTGCCGCCTCTTTTCGACTTCAGCGAAGTCATCAACAACAACAACAAGGTACGGAAAAGTTTTGCTGTCGTTGGTAGTGAACGTTAGCACAGTTAGCTGTAACGTGCTGCTGAGGAATGCAGCTTAGGAATCACGGGCTGTTTTGGCGCCCACGCTGACTCGACCTGGGAACTTTTTTAGTGGTTAGAGTCCATTAGCATCCATTTTTAGTCCATTGCGTGCTGCTAACAGGTAGTTTAATCGGCGCTGGCTGGCTGGCTGGCTGGAGCACAGCACAGCACAGCAGAGCAGCTGCAGACCGAGATTTGTTGGGCCCAGCAGCTCAGCGCCGCTCGCGCAGGCGAGGACCTCTCGCGCTCTCCGGGCTCGTGAAGTTCACGTGTTCGCTCGCGACATTTTATCGACCGTTAAAAAAGTTCTCTGTAGGCACTAAACCGACCGGCTAATGCTAGCCAGCCAGCTAGATAACTAACCAACCCACCAACCCTGCTCAAACCAAAGCCCTCATGAAGACTTGTCGCGGGCTGATTACTTACAGGAGACATTTGTTGTCGTTGTTGGACAGCATTTCCATTCTTCGAAGTGGTTAAATGACGGAAACGACTGAGAAAATGTTAGCTAGCTAGCTAAGTTTGAGGACGTTAAAGCTTTAGCACGTAGAAGTGTCTGAAACACGTCTAGAAAATGGGGTTTCTGCTCTTAAAAATCATTCAGGGTTTCTGGTTAGGTTCCTAACTGACGTTAGCTAGTTAGCTAGCTAGCTATCTGGCTAGCTCCTCAGCTTAATGTCTCCCAGGTTGTTGGGTAAGTAGAGTAAGTGTCAGTAGGCAGCTAGCTGTAGTTAATTCCGCCTCAATACCGAGACAGACCGCTCTGTGCACCTCGAAACTCATTAATGCGAAGCTGTTATAAGAGCCACTGTAGTGGTTTTGCACGTCTGTTGAAAAGTGGACTGTTGGCTGGGCAGCAGCCGTTGTTCGTAATGCCTGGATTATTCCTTATTAGCCTGTGTTTTCCCTTAAGCCGAAGTTTATTAACCTTTTTTTCTTGTGACCGAATGGGCAGCTAAAGTAAGCAGGACGTTGTTCTGTGAATTGGACATGGCTATGATAAAGAAGTTAAAGACAGTCATCTCCGACTTTCAACACACTTCCAAAATCTTCGATTCATTTCATCGGGATCGATGTGTCAGTATCGGTGTCCCACCACAGCAGCCTGTTGCGCTCATTCATCCTCCTGCCTTCACTCACTCAGGCAGCCCTGCATTCTTCTGGTGGGCAACTTGCCAAACCAGCTGTTCTATAGACCTGCGTTTCCTCCTCGACTTGAGAAGAAAAAACCCAGGCGAAAGTTGTATGCAGGAAAGATGAATATCTGTGAGCCTGATTTTTGTGTTGTTTATGCCTTGTCTAAGCCTTCCACACAAGACGGTGTTAAAATTTGCATGTGGCATTGGTTCAACCGAGGTAAACAGTGCTCTCATCATCCTTTCTATGTTTCTCTTTGCTTTTCAGAACAAAATGCTGAATTATAATAATAACATACTCAGCGTTCCACACACCATGTCTATGCCCTGCACTGGAGCAAATCTGCCTATCTCAAGCCCCACTGGGAGCCTGCTGGACAGGAAGGCCGTGGGGACGCCTTCCGTTGGCGGGGTTTACCAACGACGGCACTCGGTCACTTTGCCCAGCAGCAAGCTCAACCAGAACCAGTTCCTTAACAGCGGCAAGGCAGACCCAGCCCTGCTGGGCACAGGGATGGGTAGCAACGGCAGCAACAAAGAAAACCGACTCCGAGATCGCTCCTTCTCTGAGACAGGGGACCGCCTGCTGCAGAAATGTACAGGCCCCGGAGGCCCCGGTGGCAGCCAGGTCAACTCCAGCCGCTACAAAACGGAGTTGTGCAGGCCCTTTGAGGAGAACGGCGCTTGCAAATATGGTGACAAGTGCCAGTTTGCCCATGGCATCCACGAGCTGCGAAGCCTTAGCCGTCACCCCAAGTACAAGACGGAGCTCTGCCGAACCTTCCACACCATTGGCTTCTGCCCCTACGGCCCCCGCTGCCACTTCATCCATAATGCTGAAGAACGTCGTGGGCCTCCTCCTACCCCGTCTCCACTCTCCTCCTCCAACAAGTTGGAGAGACCACGTTTGCAGCACAGCTACAGTTTTGCTGGGTTCCCCAGCTCTGGAGGCCTGAGAGACAGCCCCACCTCTGTCACACCTCCCCCCATGTTCTCCCCGGATGAGCTGCCCGAGTGGCCCAGCAGCAATCCCTTCACGTACTCCAGCCAGGAGCTGGCTAATCTCTTCGGCCCAAGCTTGGGAAGCGGCCCCTCATCTGGTGCGGATCCCACTGCCCAGGCGCCACCCTCTCCACCTACAACTCCTTACTACTTCAGGCCCATGTCGGAGTCTCCTCACCTCTTTGAGTCTCCGTCCAGCCAGCCAGACTCCCTCTCTGACCAGGAGGGTTACCAGAGCAGCTCGGGTGGCAGCCTGAGTGGCTCCGAATCGCCCGTCCTCGACACCACACGCCGACTGCCCATCTTCAGCAGGCTCTCCATCTCTGATGATTAAGGTGTCCAGTGCCAGATTCCTCCATTGCACGCAGTAGTAGTAGCTCAAGAGCATGAGGGACAAGTTCTCCCTCTGCCTCCTGCCTACTCTTTAGCCTTCTAGAGGCAGTAGACTTCCCTTGTTATATCACTTAGGCTTTAAAAAAATATGCAGAAAACAACAAAAAAAGATGCAGTGAATTAAGGGAACTCTTTTTGAATCTATTTAACCACAACAAGCAAAAATTCCCTATTTGGCCTAAATGCCTGTTTGCTGCCTTGGCCTTATCTCCTGCCATGACATGTGTGACTGTGCCAAAACAACTAGAGCAGGAAGTGGATTGGTAAAAGGTAAGAGACTGTTGTGCCAGGTGCTACTACTTCAGTAGTGCATAGCAGAGCCACAGGTGGCATGTTGAGGGGATAGTTCGCTGCGCTGAGGACCACCCCCCCCATATAGCGCCACTCTACTCAAGGACACTCTCCTCACTAGCTGAAGGGGTTTGCTAGTCACACTTAGATCACTCACAGCTGTCTGATGCAGACCAGCATAAAGAGAAAAAGGAAATAAAAGTGCCTGGGGTTTATGGAGCAAGTGTTGAGGTGAAAGGACTACTGTCTCTTCTTTCTTTTTTTTCTTTCTTTTTTTTCCACGTTAGTTTCTTGCAGCCTGATATAGTAGCTGTCTTTCTGAGCATTCTTCCGCCCACCTGGTAGATGGCAGACGACATCAGTCTGCAGAAAGGACTTCTCATGAGGTTGAAAATGGGAGTTCTAAAATATATTTGGCACATTTCTGTTTTTATCATGTGCTACCAGCTCTGGCTTTCTCACAAACCTAGCACAGAAACCTGGAGATTGGGTGTCTCCACTCAATAATGAACAACTTTTGCTGTCCACCACCCCAGTTTCCCCCATTGTGGCTGGTCACTTGGTGTTTGTTGGGAAGGGAATACCTAACCGGTTGTTAAACCATAAAAGACTGACTTTCTCCCCCACCTTCCAATCAACAGAGGGGAATTCCAGCATTCCCAAGGTGCAGCTGAACTTCCTGAAACTTCACTTTAGATCTCCAAGCTAATTAGCTTTTCCATAGAATCTGTTCAGAAGAGCAATTTGTAATTTCATCACATCCTTCCACCCCTTTTGTTTGACTTATTGTCATTGTTTATTATGGTTATATTATTATTATTATTATTATTATTGTTGTTGTTGTTTGGAAAAGAAAACTTTCAAGACAGAAGGTTTTGCTTGTCACTGCTTATTTAACTTATCAAACATATTTATTGGTGATCATATGCATTTTTTTTTGTTAATTTTGTTTGTATTTATCTTGATAATGAAACGATAGAATATATTTTCTTTTATGTTAAATTATGATCTTCTGTATTAATCTTAAGATTGTGAAGACTTGTCAACTTTCTTTTTTTCACAGTTTAATATATTGTACTACAATTACTTGTTTGCAACTACACTTTGATAAAAATGAAACTTAATTTAAAGCAAAAACAAAAATCCTCTGCGTTTTGATTATTTATTGTAGATTTCCATTCTTTTTTCCCCCCCCCAAATATTGGACTGCAAAACTATTAGGCCTTATGTTTCCTTGATATATAGATATTTGGACTCACTAGAAAGCTTGACATCAGTACATTCATCTTTATTTCTTTAGTCAGTCTTCAGTTATTGCACCCCTTTCTTGTTTAAGTTGAGGCAGACTTTGTCCTCACATGTAGCATTTTTATTATTATTTTTTTCCCCTTATCCCCCCACCCCTTTGTACCGGAGATGGTAGCGGAAAGTACAGCACCAGTTTATGATACTGAACTGTATACTGTGAGCACTAGATATGTTGGTGTCAGTTTGTCTCAAGGGGACTCCCTTTTTATCAGAACGTTGTTACTAGAGACAGAAGCGAGTTTGATTCAAGTTGGACTTTAATGGCCTTAAAGCTTCTGCTTCCATTTTGAGTACCACCTGAAGTGCATTCTCTCTTTGCCTTTGTGTTCATTGAGATGATAGTGATGTGATATCAATGCAGGTTACAAAACTTCAGTGTTAAAAGCAGTTCTTCCAGTTACATGTGTAAATTAGATGAATTGCAGTCAATAACTGTGACCAAACGGGTTGAAGAATAGGTGTCCTTATTTTATTGTTTTTGTTGGTTTCTAATTGGTTATTTTGGAACACTTCTTCCAGCCCAAATGTAAAGTGCCTCTTTTTATACATTCCATTGAGCTTTCGCTCCCTGCCTTGCTTCCTCAATTGATTGAATTGAAGATTGAGAAGATTTGGTTAACAGGATAGACACAAAGAAAGTATCTAGCCTAAACTGTTGAATGTATTTTTAAACAGCTTTTGCTGTTCACTACAGTAATTTCTGTGAGTTTATATAAAATTGATTGCTTTGTTATGACTGATTGCAGTTAAAACCAATAAACCCCATATTTTTCAAAAATGCCTGGAGTATTGTGTGTTTGTGTTTGGATCCCCCCCCCCCCCCCCCTTTATGTGGTTGGACTGTGTGGTGAGCTGAATGGATGAGACTGAGAGGATGCTTGCCTCACTGGTAAATGCTATTAAAAAAGCATTGGGTAACTGGCAGTAATGTAGTGATTGTGCAGAGGAAAGTGCTTCTGGCAACTGCTGTGAGAGCTGACCTCAATATGATCATTATGGCTTTCTATAATGATTAGGCAACAAAAACACCAAAACTTCCATGTACAGCATTAAACACCATGTTGTGCGTTTGTGTTTGTGCAGAGGAGGGCGTTACTAAGAGAAGCTCTACCATTGGTAGCCTGAAGAGGATTGACCGGACCAAGATCAAACTTCAACTGAGTCTGACTGATTACATAGAGGGGGGATTGGTGGGAAATGTCCCTGGATTCCCCTGAACAGCTGATGAATTCATCAGAATTCCACTCAGTCCTAGAACAGCCACATACTGAGAATCAATCTGTCAGAAAATGAAGTCCTGCAAAATCTTGATGGCTACTGAAAACTGTGTGCTCTGGATCTCCTCATTCAGGGTATATGCTGGTATGCTGTTCTGTAACTCCAACTTAACTCAATATTCGTTTTCTCACCCACCCAACATTACACTGCTGGTTATGTCACTTGAGGCTGGTTCTGTCATCTAAGAGGCTGGAGATGTACAGTGTACATAAAAGATATTTTCAGGCCAAACCACACCGAACCATCCAGATCTAGACCGATAGGTTGGTTGCACTTGACTTATGCCTACCAGCATGTAACTGTAGGTGTACAGAAGCCTAAGAATGCAAAAGTTAGTAGCGTTAAGACAAAAAAGGGGGTGTTCTGTGGCACTGCATGGCTTTTTCTCTCAGGTGAGCGGCAGTGGAAGAGTTAGCTATCAACCACCACGCTTTCCGGACTATGTACTCTCTCTCTTGGAGCACATGCCTCATGCGTGATATGAAACAAAGAGCTGCTTCCTGTTTATGAGGTGCATGCTAAGTGTATGTATAAGCTACACTGATATGCGCGCATTACAAAAGTGCTGCAGGATGTGGGTTTACTCTGAAGGTGAAGGGTGGAGGTGCGTGTGTGTATGTTTCTTTATGTAGGCAAACCTGCAATGCAAAGTCTTCAGAACATGGTGTAGGCCGCTTTCCATCACCTGCACAATGGAAAGCCAACAGATGCTGAGAACACTGCATGCTAATTCCGTACAGTAATAATAACTGCTGACAGAAGTGCCCATATGTTCTCTGCTCATACAGAAGTGCTGCCCAGCAGGATTGAGCAATGCATCCTAAGAGTTGGTAGACTTTGTGATTCCTCTATCAGGGAGTTCTGGACGTCTGTTTGAGAAGCAAAAAAAGTAAACAGTAAATTTGCTAATTCTGCTCTAGCCCTGCTTGTGTGTGTACCTATACACACACACACACACACGTGTGTGTGCATGTACAGCACTAGTGGACAGCCACTAGTGAATGACTGACTATGACTGGAATGTTATACACAATATGTCCAAATGTCCCCTTCTAATGAATGCAATTGCACCCACTGCTGACACTGTCTAGTTCCTGTAGAGAAGTAGTGCCAATAGAATAGGACTCTCTGGAGCAGATAAATATGAACCTATGGCACCATGCCTAATGCCAGGTGTGGGCTAAGAGGGGTGTAAAGCCCCCAGCATTAAGCTGTGCAGCAGTGAAAAACTTTTGGGATGAGTTGTCATGAGGACCTCACTAATGCTCATGGCACTGAATGCAATCAAATCCTCACAGCAATGCTCCAAAATCAAGTAGAAAACACTGAGCCCTGGACAGTAGAGACAGTTACTCCGACAAAGGCAGGATCAACTTTTTAAGCCCCTTGATTTTAGACAAATCAATGAATGATCAGGTGTCCCAATACTTTTGTCCATATAGTGTAAATAGATTGTACATGTTTTGACCCTAACCTAAAACAGCCTTCTTCAATTCCTAGAGATCCACGATATCATACAGAATAATTGCTTGGGTTGGGTGGCTCTCGCTCCTTGAAATTAGCTGGCAATTTGAATGAACGTATGTAGTAATGTGAAAACTCTAAAGGAGATGATTTCAAAAGGAAGGATTAACATAATTAGCAGAACTACTTCTACCTCTGGCTGAACCAGCACTTCTGCCTGCATTGTATTAGAAGTAGTTCTAATGGCTGAAATAGCAGCACTGTGTGCAGCCTCCCAAATGGTTAACAAAAATGGCTAACTCATAAACAAAACTGTCTGTTATTACACGTCCTCCCTTACACAGTTCACATTCAAAACACAGGAAAACCTGCAGACAGAATGAGAGAACATGCTGATGCCATTATCTGCATGTATCTCAGTTAAGATCTGGAGCACTAGGCCATTAAAGCAGCTATAGCATGTCTAGCGATAAACTACTGATGAAACCCGACTATGATTTGGCTCAGAGCGTCCGCGCTGATAAAACATGTCTGGTGGCCAGGCAAGTCACTGAAACCACTCTCTACAGTGCTATGAACTTTCCTCAGATTCAACCATCTAGTTCATTGCTCTTAGGCCTTGTCGTTCACATAAACCTTAGCCTTCTGGAAGTTATCTCATCACATGTTCTTTTTGTTTTACTGCTGAAAAGCAACCTTCACCCTACAGAAAAGACACACACACACACTAATGAGGGAGGAAAAAGCTGAGGGTTGAGGAGAGCTTGAAGTATGTGTGGTTTTAAGTGTGTGTGTGTGGTTTGGGAAATGACGGCTTGTATCTTCTCCGAGACACTGAGCAGTCTCTGGCCAGTGGTGAGCTATAAGGTTCCGTTCTATCGCAGCCCTGAGAAAACATACTTGCAGTTACAATACAGGCTATAGTAACGTAATCACGAAAGTTGTACTTTGAATCTGAGTAGTATCTGGATATACTTTGATTGGATTCTGTTCACACTTGTCATTAAAATGACTCCAACAGTTACTCCAACAAAGGCAGGATAAACGTTTTAAACCCCTTGATTTCAGAAGAAACAATAAATGAGCAGGTGCCCCAATACTTTTGTCCATATAGTGTAAATAGATTGTACAGGTTTTGACCAATTCCTAGAGATCCACCATATAATACAGGATAATTGCTTGGGTTGGGTTGAACCTCATGTTCCTCGGAATTAGCTGGCAATTTGAATGAACGTCTGTAGTAATGTGAAAACTCTGCTGTGGCCCTAAAGGGGAATCTGGGTAGTATTTGGATATACTTTGACTGGATTCTGTTTACACTTGTCATTGAAATGACTTCCCGGTAAGACCAGATGAGATCCGATTTTACTTTCTCAATTAAAAAGCACACCAACTAGTGCATCCTTTTCATTAACGTCATTTAACGTTTTGGGTGTGCTCAAATCCGGTCACAGAAAAAGAATTCCGTTTACACTGGTATTAAACGTGGACCAGATCCGTCTCCAACCACCTCCAAATGTGATTTGAGTGATCTAATTAAAATCTGATGACATTGTATTTGCAAGCGTTTACACCTGGCTTGTCACGCGGACAAGTGAAATCCGAACGTGATCCGATCACCACAAATGCCCCCTAATGCTATCTGCAAATAGACTCAGAGTAGACCTAGACCCCATTTACACCGGGGTCACTTTGTGTGAATAGAATCTGGATTGTATCCTGAAAAGCTTTTAGCCACATGCATTTACACTTGGTAGTCAAAGGTGTCTCTGGTCTTCCTTTCGGAAATCCAATGGCTGTGTGGGACAAAATATGCAAATTCGCTCATTGCTTGGCAATTATTACTAGTATTATGTGTCTTGGAGAGGCGAGTGTCTCCTGAAATGGTCTGAGCGATTGGATTTGTATCTGGTTTAAATGAGTCTTGGGTGCCGTTTACACTTGCATTTTTATGTGGCTTGGACTTAACCAGATATAATCCTGATACTCAAGACACAAGAAGTGACCTGGTATAAATAGGGTCAGACCTTAATTAGCCTGTTAAAGCTATGGCTTATTCACAACCATTATTTCAATCATTATTAGAACATACTAAAGCAAGAGGAGGTTATAAGAAGATAGCAAAGTGTCTTTAGGTAGCCGTTTCTTCAGGTCAGAATGTCGTTTAAAAATGGTAGTTAACAGCAAGGGTGGAGGTCAAGCTGAGGTCTGGATGAACATTCAGAGAGAACTGAACATAGGATTGTTAGACAAGCTTTGTTTGACCGTGAAAGACCTTCAGGAAGAACTTGCTCGAATATGACCTTAAAGAAGAAAGTCTTCAGAATGTAAAAAAACAACTTTCAAGCTGACGGTTTTGCCATGGCCCTCACAACCCCCTAACTTATGTATCATTACAAATCTGTGGGTAGTCCTTCCACAGAGATTGCATGCAGATGACCCTTATAACTCAAAAGGCCGAATGGGCCAAAATCCCCCAAACAAGACCAAACTTAAAGGTGGTTTGCTTCCGGCCCTTTTTTGTTGTTATTTTGATACTTTTTTCGCTTAGCTATGCACAATAACAGACATTTTGAGCAGGGGTGCCCAAACCTTTGCATGCCACTATCATATGTTTGCATGCAATCATTGGTGTGACACTCCAGACAACACAGAAAAGGCAAATAGCTTTAAAAACGCAAATAGTAAAAACGAAAAGCCCCCGCGGCAAACTGTGAGGTAAAACATCTTAACCTGTCGGCTTCTGCGTTGGCTTTGACATTTGAAGGACATGAGAGTGGCAGATTGACACACACACACACACACACACACACACACACACTCACACATACATTCACAGGAGCTATAAGCCACCTCTCACTTTCATGCGCTTCCTGCCTCACATCTCTTTCAGAACCTGTGCAGAGCCACATGAAAAGCCTGCCACGACATGACCTGCCCATGCGTTGGTTCCCCTCACAAGTCAAACAAACTATATACAATGGCGTAGAAGAACCACTTTTGGTTCCCCAAACAGCCCGGCAGTGAACGGCTCTCTGGTTAATCAGGTTTGGAAAAGAGATGAAGGTGAAGATTTTTTTTTAAGTTTAAAGAACCCAAACCTAACATAAAAGCTCTAGAAAGAACCCTTACATTGACACTGAACCATATGTGAAGGTTTTTCAAATAGTCAAATATGGTTCTATAGGAAACCAACCCAGCCAACATGCTCATGTGGGGCTCACATGGGTAGAATGTATGCTAGGTGGGTTCAAAGTGGGCATGGGCTCTAAATGGGTTCGTACATGCATTTTACTGGGACCTAGATGGGCTTCCCAAATAGGCCCCATCGTTACAGCCCACCTTAATCTCACATGGGTGCCATCTAGGCCCCATGTACAGTGTAAAACCTAGATGGGGCCGATGTTTAGCCACTCCTGGTCCATCACTGAGCCTGGTTGGCATCCATATTTGGGGCTAATGTGGAACCCAAGGACAAAACGTTCTGGTTCCCAGTTGGGCTACCTAAACAGGCCCCATGCGGACATGTTAGCTGGGAATAGTGGCCCCACTGTGGTATTACTTAAAGAACTTTGTTCCTAAAGCCTTTTATTTGTATTTACCCTAAAGGCCTTTCAAACTTTAACAACTTTCTTTACACCCATTAATCTCATTAATCTCGTTTCTTAGGCATGTTCTATTAGTGGACCATCAAAAAGTGGTTCTTCAGTGGCATCTCTCAAAGATCACTATTGTTAAGATGTTCTTCAAACTCACACAGATTAATATTTTTTAAAACTTTATAGAATTCTTCATATAATTGTCAATTTTTCCATTTTATTAAGGTGTCAGTCTAAAGAACCCCTTTTGGACCTTTTCTTATGAAGAAGCCTGGTGGACAAGGCATAGCATAGACGTTTGTTATACCAGTGACCCAAGTAGGTGGTTTGCTTACCTCCTGTTGTCTCGGCATGCTTACACTAGAGACCGGCTGGCAGATACCTTTGTCTGTTTATTGAATATGTGTGTGTGGTGCTGGTGGTGGTGGAGGGGGGTATACCTTAGCTTTTGTGTCAGGCCAAGGCTGTAATGTAATATGGCAAGCACCTCTTGATCCAACAAGAATCTGGAACTCTGGTCTGGCTCTGTCAGCACATTCCATAGATGCCTGTATAAATTAGCCATTACAAACCGCGAAGAAATAAAAACACCTAAGCTTCTTAACAAATGCAAGGCGACCGTATGAAGTAGAGTGTAGATTTTCTTTTTTCTTGCTTTCTTTTCTTTCAGTTTTGGAACCTATTCAATTGCTCGTTTCTCCCCCGTTGGTTTCAGGCCTGCATCTGTTTCCTGCAAGCAGTCAAGCAGCACTGCAGTCCTTGGTCTCTCAGGCCTCAACATGTCACACACTTGCTCCCCATGGGCAAACGAGCTGCTTATCTTCAGGATAAACCATAAGTAAATGCCAAAAGTAAATAGGGCTTATTGCCTTAGCCCCCCCCCCCCCCCCCCCCTTTTCACTCGTACATGCACACACAAGCACACCCACACGCACCGTTGTGCTTAACCGTGCTGGGGCCTTGAGTGTGTGCTGAGAAACGCTGCCATGCTTCGATTACCTACTTTTGGCGAAGCTACCTGAGATAACAGGTGTAATCACAGACAGAAAAGGGCTGAAAAACAAATAGCGGGATTATCTTCTGACTGGTTGCGAAATGACTCACCTGTCTGCTGAGAGCGGAGGTGAGCCACACATGTGAGAAAAACCAACACAAGCAGCCATAATGGACATCAGGACCTAAAAGAGATCTGAGACGTCCATGGCATTAGTGCTTGAGGAACTTGCTGGAAAGGATTCTCTCCCGAGGTTCAAAACATTATCAGCTGACAAGATCCTGGCGAGTGATAACATGTTTGAGAAAGCACAGATGGAGTGTGATGGTGTACTCATATACACACACACACACAGGCACACACGTACGCACAGGCACATACATACACAAAGCCTGTCATCAGAACACTCACAGTCGACAATGGAGTTTCCAGCCGGTGTAAAAGCCGAGGCACTGAGTGGGGTAGCTGCATGGGTGGGAACGTCTCTACAGAGAGAACGGGTTGGTAAATCTCCCCACATATTCTCTCAGGCTATGTTCCATCAAGATTAAGGCCTGAAACCAGTCAGACCTGCTCCTGTCATCCATCCTCTTACCCTCAGGGCTTCCTAACCTGCTCAGACATGGCACACACAAACAGGCACACACTCACACACACACATTTTTATGCCTTTTTAGGAAGAAGATTTCACATGCCCCAGTTAATGTATATTCTAAATTCTGTATATTTACTATTTTACAGCTATACAATAGACCACACAAAACAAATCTGAGACTTTTTTTCATTCTTACATGGAAATTACCAACAGAAAGTTTTAGAAAAAAAAAAAAAAAAAAAAAAAAAAAAAAATATATATATATATATATATATATATATATATATATATATACATTTCACAGAAGATTCTGATCCTGAGTTTGATCTGCAGAAACATATAGAGCCAAGCAGAATACAAAATAAAAAATCTGAAATTCATGTTAAATTTGGATATTTTATGCTAAAGTGTTATACTAATCAAATATAATTTTTATACACACATTTTATCACCCTTGGCCAAATGAAACATGTTGAGAACTAAGAAGCCTCTGACGCTAATGAAATTACCATCAGTTTAATCAGATAATATCTGGGAGACCAAAAATAAGGTATGGAGATAATTACTCATATGCTGGTAGGACAGGCAAAACCCCATATGACTTTCAAGAACCTGCATGAAAGTTTAGCTGAGTCAAGATACTGGTTCCACACTGTTCCACTATGCAGAGTTGCTTGCCTAAACATAATCTTCTTGGAAAAGCCATAAGAAGGAAACTAACCTGCGACCTAGTTAGAAAACTCAATGTTTGAAATATGCTACAGAAAATCTAAAAAATCCAGATGACTTTTGGAAACAAGTGCTGGGGAAGTGAAATTAGATCTTGTAGGACACAAACAGAAAATTATAGTATATTTGGAGAATAAAAAAAGAAAGAAATTGTGTTTTATTGAAAAAACTATGAACTACTGGGGTGGACCTGTTATGCTTTGGGGTTGTGTGGCTGCCAGTGGCTTTGGCAGAATTGTGCTGGTGAAGGAAAAATGGACCCTGTTTACACCTTCATGTATCTTGAGTATCAGCAGTATATCTGAACAAAGGGCCAAGCCACATAAAAATGCAAATGTGAACACACCCAAGACTCATTTACACCAGATACAAATCTGATAACTCAAACCACCTCAGAAGGTGATCTGAGACGCATTTGAGCCAGGTGTTATATTAGTGTAAACACCTCCGTTTCTCCAAGACTCATTCAACCACCAACACCCCACCCAGTTTAACCAAAACATTATTTTGGTTAATTAATAATTGCAGTAAAATGAGTGAATTGGTATATTCCGTCCAGCACAGCAATCGGATGTCATATTTTTCACATTTTAAAGTGTACATCCATGTGGCTAAATCTTATCAGCATACAGGTACTAGTCATATGAAGTGAAACAGGGTCATGGGTTCCACAAAATGACAGCAAATCCTGGTTGCACATGTCAAAGCAAGTAATAAAGGCATGTAATAAAGGGCTGAAGCTGAAAAGAGGATGGCTTCTACAACAGGATAGTCAAAATAATCCAAATCCACCATGGACTATCTAAAGAGTTGCCTGACCAAAACATCATAGATTGTAAAAAAACCATAAACAAGCTGTTTCTGTAAGGCGAGCTAAGAATATCTCACAACTGGAGGCCTCCTGTGAAGAAAAGTGTGAAAGAACAGAAACAGAAAAGCCTTCTTGGCGACTGAGGTTTCAGCTTGGGTCTAATTAGGACTAGCCTTTTGTAGGTTAGACTTGTTTTTCCTTAGTTTTTAAGACAGTGTTGTAATAAAATGCACACCCACAAACACACCTACAGCGTGAAACACATTCCCCACTCACATACGCTCCTAAAAGTGTGAAGTGTGCGTTATGAACTCAGAAATATCAGGCAGAGGATGTGGGTGCATGATAAAGGTCACTGGATCAACAGTGAACGGGCCATATTTTTTCATTGTGGCAGTTTGACCGCATGGAGCAAAAGGGCTGTTAACTATTTACTTTGCTGACCCACTGTACTGTCTGCAGGTAATCATGCCGGACTGGCAGTTTTAGAATAACTGGCTGCTCAAGTGAGGCCAAAGGGTAACCAAGAGAGCTCAGGTAACCTTTTAGCACCCTCCAAATCATAACACAAGCACACACCCCTGTCCTTTTGACCTAGGCAACAGAGACTAGTATACACAGCACACACCTACAGACACTCAGACACACTCAGAAGAAGAGTGTTGGAGTATCTAGATTGAATTTGTAAATGCAGGGCTTCTAAATCTGATGCTTATCTGAGACAGTGTTCACTGAACAAACAGGTGGTTGTTTCATTAAAAGCTGGATTTTTCACTTTGACATTTAAGCCCAAAATCAGCACTGTCCAGTAAGAGAAGGAGTAAGGGATGGTTCAGTACTAACTCATATATAGCAAAAACCAAGTTGTTTGGCTTGAACGTATACTCTCAAAGATTAAGGTGCCAGAAAGCGTTTTTTTTGCAGGACAACATAGAGGAACGTATGTGAAGGTTCTTCAAGCCTTTTGAATATAGTATTAGCATTACAAAGCACTGGCATGGTTCTCATGTAATTTTTCTTTAAATGTGACACAAGCAAAGCTACAAGGAAGTGAACTTCTCATCTCAGCCCTCTGAGCTGAACAATGTAGCACACAGACCAAGTGGCCTGTTCTCACAGGCAGGAGGTCCAGCAGCGTCGCTGTATTCCAGACAGAACATCACGAGAAGCCCAGAGGAAGAGCGGCACAATGAGGAGAGCTCAGTAAATCACAGCCTAACTGATCCACCACCTGTACGTGTGCACACGCATGTGTCCACCCTTTTCCCCGAATCACTCGCCTAGCAGCTCCAATCACTTAAGTACATCAGTACTGGAAATAGGTCTACAATTAACCCCTTAAACCCAAAAAGCCCTGCCCGTGAGCCTACTCTTCTGTTCCTCACTCTCTTAATGTCTTCCTTATATAGAATGCATTGAAAAATTCATACTAAATAACACATCTTAAGATTAATACCTGAATAATAAGAGGTCAAAAGGTTAAGCTACGATGTTTGAGATGCAGTGGCAATTTACATTAAGGTGTTGTGTAACAGAGTGGACTAACTCCATTGGCTTAAATGTGAAGGAACATCAAATTAAGTTTATATGTTGATTCACATGCTCAAACACACCCGTGATGTATGTGACCCATCTCCATGTCCTATTATTTACAGTAAAGTTGGTAATCCGGTCCAGGTGTGCCGACATCTTCATGTGAGCTGAAACTTTCCACAATCTGTTATGGCTTTGACTGGAATAGAGGGTTATATCGAGTTATGGGTGTGCTCCCCCCTCCTTTGTCACACTGCCAGGAAGAGGCAGGTCTGTCGTGGATAAGTGTGGTGAGGCTGGAGTTGGAAGGGGGTTGGGTGCATGGGGTTTAAGTGGGTGTTTGTTTACTTGGGCGAAGGCTCAGAAAAGTTCTGCTGGACGACCTCACTTCCTGTGCCTGTTCTGAGCGGACTGAGTCGTCTAGTCAGGCGCCCCAGGGCTGACACACACACACACACACACATGGTACGCCACAGTAAAATAATTATTGCTGCAGTTCACAACCCCCAGTGGACAGCGCAAGAGAGCACAGCAAGGCCCTAGAGATGGATTTTATTTATAAAAAAATATTCATACAAAATGTTATTTTCCTTCCCCTCTTGTCTCTCTCTCTCTCTCTCTCTCTCTCTCTCTCTCTCTCTCTCTCGCTCTCTCGCTCTGCCCTGTATCTCTCTTCAAATCAAGGCTAGATCAACAGGACGACGACTGAGTCACATTCTCAGGAAACACTCAGCCTGTCTTTTATTGGCTCTCACTCACTCAGGTCTGCGGGTGAATAGTGGTAGACAATGTGTCAGGATTATCAGTAAAAGATGCGTTATGTAACCGTGGCTCGTTGGTCTAGCTCTGAATAAGCTTTAATTGACAGAAGGCTCAATGGAACTTAGTCACCCTGTTTTTCCTATTTAGCATCATCCTCATTTAAAACCTCACAGTAAGATTGCGCAATGGCTGCACAGATGTTTATTTGTTTCTTTATTTTGTCTTTTTTATATATATATATATATATATATAATTTGAAGTGAACAGTTTTTTTGTTGAAGTGAAACATTTTCATCGATTGTTTGTGGATTGTTTTCCATTTTTCTCCCAATTAACCCACCTCTTCATAGCTCCCCCAAGCACTAGCAATGCTTCCAACACTAGGAGGGTAAAGATTTAAGACGTCTCCTACGATAGATAGAAAGTCAGCTTGCTTGGAGGAAAGCGCTGGGTTCACAGAGAGAGCAAGATCAATTGTGCTCTCTTGAACTCTGGCTGCTGATGGCAAAGTGGCATGGCTCAGGATTCACACTCACAACCTCCATGCCATAGTATGAAGATATTGGCCAAATGTTTTTATATTATTATGTTATTACATTATTAAAGTTTTATGAGGAACACAATTGTTGTATACAACCTTTTCATACTTACTTTTAAAAGAAGGTTAAAGAAGGTTTTTGTACTTTTTCTGTAACATAAGGTTTTGTTCTGACAGTGGTGAGATATATTTCAGGCAATACAAGTTGTGTATGCTGTTGAGTATTATTTTAAAAAAACTTATTCACACACACTTTTGTGAAGTGATGTCCATAGATTATAAAGAAGTCATGACCCAGTTCTGGTCTGCACTTACTACTTTCACCTGGCCCCCCATACTGCTGTGGAATGACAGCAATGACCGAATATCTGAATCTGGACAAACAATTGCATTTACTTGATATGTGGTGCCTAACAAAGTTGAGTAATTTTTTATAATAATAATAATCGAATGAAATAATATGCATGTAGTATTGCAAACAGTACTCTGAATAGGTCTGTGATTTCACTTGGGAAAAATTGCAGTGTATTTAACAGCTATGTTAAAGCAGCACTATGTGAAAATTGGCATTTATTGCTCCTGGGCTCCCCCTGCGGTCAGAAAGTGTATTTCCTGCTTTCAAATTCATAAATTTCTGGACTACAGATACAGAACTGTCACTGAAAGTGAGAGAATCATGTGGACAGAGTCAGTAGAGTAATATTACATGATTTTACACAAACACAACTCAGCAGTTCTCAGGAGGACTGCCTTGCACGCTTCACCAGAGTAACATAGTGCAGTAGCCTGGAGTAGCAAGGACAGAGGCACTATTTTACCTATTACAGATCAGTGGTGCATCAACATGATTTTAAAGCATTTATTATAAAGGTAAAAAAGGGTTCATAATGTTGCTTCATAAAATGTATCATTTGCTTGTTTTCTGTGGTATAAAAAAGTAGGTTTTGTCTAAATCTTTAAACTATAGTTACAAGCACATAATAAAACTGATTCGGCCCAAACCTTAGACCTTGTAGCCCACATTTATATACTTTCATAGCTACACTGCTGTCATAGTTAATATAATTTTACAAGCCCTAAAATAGAACCCTGGGGTACTCCACAAGCTATGCTAAATGCAGACTGTTACCAACTAATTCACAACAGTGTATGCATGGGATTTATTAACTACATAATAAACCCAATGTTCAAGAGGTTAAATACTTGATAAAGGTATAATGGTGACAACAGCAGAAATCACAAAAAATGGGTCAAAATATATGGAGGTGTATTAAAATTGCTTTTCTGTTTAGTTTTATCTACATTGCTGCAAACTGGCAAATAAAGCCAGCAGAAAACTGTCTGAGAGGCCAGCTGTCTCCTAGCTTTAGCATTTCGAGACTACGTAGCTCACACTAAAGAGGGCTGGCTGGTAGTAAATGGCCTGTTCTCCCAGAAAAACATCACTCTCCCCCATGTCATAAGAAAACACATGTTGCAAATGTTGGTGGGGGCTCGGATCACGTTCACGTTTGCGTTACAGATCTTACCCGGGTGGCGTGGTGGTAAGGTCTGTTAAGCGGTGCATGATGTGAGGCTCTGGTCTTGTAATGTGCATGCAGCCGAGAGTGGACGAGCTGCCCTGATTTACGCTGCTGAGAGTGTGGCAGCCTCCTGGACGATGAGCTGGGCCTCCCCTGGGCGCCAGGCAGCTGGGGCAGTATCTGATACAAGCTGGGAAGGGTTATGGAGATCAGATTGGGGAGGGGAAGGAAAAAAATCTCCAGTGTCCCCTCCAGCTTTGATTTAGCAGGAGGGAGAAAAAAAACGTGCCGTATAAAAACAGAGGAGAGCTGTCTTGAAATGCACACCTTGGTGAAAGCTGCTGGTGTATAATGTATCTGAGGTAGGCCCCTCTCTGGACTGCTGCCAAGCCTGCGGCCACTATTGGCCGTCTCATTAATCCAGAGCAGAAATAATAGCAGAAGAGGAGGGGCAGGGGCTGAAACATTACCTGCCAATTACAGGGGGATGGTGGGAGTTGGGGTGGGGTGGATAGGGGGAAATGCACAACATATGGAAGGTAACGTAGGTTTGGACACCTGACCTATGCACCCGTACGATTCGCTCACGGCAATGCTAAAAGCCTACAAAAAAGACTGTGGTCTTACATAATGTTCCTCATTAACCCCCTCCCACTCCGCCTCCACTAGTAGTGTAGCGCCCCTGTCCGCAGTCCAGAACCGCAGCCAGCTATACACACAGCCAACATACACACCGCAAGTGCTCCAACTGATTGGAAAAGCTGAGAGGCGAGATGTATCCTTTAACACATCGCTGACAGGCCACTTGACAATTTTCGGACTTGGAGTCTACCTCCCAGTTCTCCAACAAAGGAAAGGTCATGCAGAAGTGAAACTTTCTTTAACCATCTGTTTGTTTTGGTGTGTCAGCTGTACAACTATCTGGTTCCAGGGTTGTGGAAAAAAAATTAAAGTGAATAGACTGGAATGTTGCTTGGACTTTTGCACCAGACATATGAGGCTAATGTACCCCACAGGGTTTTATATAGAACTCTTTGACCCATTTTGAATTCACATGAAGCCATTTTCATGTAGAAATTCAGTTTCAGAAAGTAAAAATCCACCCGGGATTTGATTCCAACAGCATGGGCAGCTCTGCTGCAGCTAAGTTAACTATCTGCATCTACCTCTACAAAAGGATTCCATTAATCTGAAGAACCTTTAACCAGACAAAGGACCATTTAAGCCTCCAAATGGTTCTTTAAGGTGTCATGGTTTCATACAGAACTGTTAAATTTACTGAAGAACCCTTCCAGAACTATGTAGCCATCAAGTACTCCTAGCAACTAAACCTTTAGCCACAAGTTAGCGTCGTCTAAACTGTCCCCACAGTTGTTTCTAAAACTGTCGTGGTGGTACAGCAAGTGCGGTGATATCTGTTTTGTCTGAGCAGAGCAAGAACTTGCCTTATTATATCATCTCCACTTAACATACAGGAGTATTTGGTAGTTCTATAATTACAGACTGCAGTCCATCACCATCTGCAGTTTCTCAGTTTCTCCAGTCAATACTTCTGGGATGAGTTAGGGAAGAGTATATCCTGTTCAAACAAAAGCAGGATACACTCTTTTTTTAACACCTGTGATTTTGGAAGAAACCATGAATGAGCAATACGTTTGTCTGCATTGTGTATATCTCTGTAAATGGACAAAAACTTGAAACTGAACAGCTAAGGACAGTAGTAGCAGCCATCTTGTAGGCTAAAGGTTGTGTGTACTCTCTGTTTTTTTTATAGACAACAGTGTGTCATACTGTTAGAAACCTCATAAGCCAGAAACCTCATATTTAATAAGTATGTCTGTTTTAAATTACTTTACTCAGTGTGGTTTGAGGCAAGTGGGTTATATTGTAGGCCTGCAGTTTGCATGATGCTAACTAATGGCACTAAGCCTCTGTTTCTTGTTTGCTACCTTTGCTTTGTAGCTCCAGTGTAATTAAAGAAATTCGGACATCAGACATGTCTTGGCTGATTGGCTACATTTGGGATAAAGGGAACATTGTCTTGGCTGGTTGACTGCACTTGGGATGGGGGGGAGGGGGGGTGTAAAATAGATTTTTGGCCGAACTATTGCTTTAACTGAGGAGACACTCATATAATTTTTGTTCTTTTAATGTGCTGATGACATGTAAGCCTGCCATTATTCATAATAAACACTGCTACACCACTGCGAGACTGCGAGCTAGGTCAACCAATAAACCTCTTACGTGTCTAGGCGCTGGTGCGGTGCTCTAATCTGTGACTGGCTGCATTTTCCACTGGGTTTGTGATCGCTCCAGCCATCAGGAGAGGTGAGGGTGGACGGCTGGTTGGAAAGAGAACAGTAGAGTCAAAGTTTCTCATTTATTGAGTATTCCCACGCTCAGTATAAAACTTGAGAGAGTGGAGACAAATCTGCTGAGTTGGGTTTTAATGTACTCAACATCTTTCTCTGACTGTGTGCACTTATGCAAAGGGGAAACCATGAAACTACACATCAATGCAGAGGAGCTGGTTAAGTGTTGTCTTATGCAGTTCATCTACTGACCTGCTTCGCAGAGCAGTGAGCTCGAGGAGGGGAAAAACAGGCACCAAATGGGAAAGCCAGAGAGAGAGGCAGAGGGAGGGCTGCTGATGAAAGCAGAACGGAGGGAATATAAACTGGAGTTGCGGCAGCTGTGTCCAGGGCTGCAGGGACAACTCTACCGGCCAAGTTCCATGTCCGCTCTGATTATGGGTCTGGAACAATGCATCCCATTGTAGGCCTGCTCTCGCGTCGCCGAGTGTCCCTCATCCCCAACCCCCAGTACAACCCCCCTACACACCCACATGCACACATCGTTGCTGTCATTTCACAATCTCATGACTTTATTTTGTCATTTGTTGTTGTTTTTTTTTACACAGTTTGAAAACTGCAGCTGTCTTTTACATAAAGACTGGTCTATAAGAAAATGGTCCAAAATTGCTTGGAATCTTATTACATTAGCATATATATATATATATAT
The DNA here is from genome assembly GCF_030463535.1 of Salminus brasiliensis. Classification (NCBI taxonomy): domain Eukaryota; kingdom Metazoa; phylum Chordata; class Actinopteri; order Characiformes; family Bryconidae; genus Salminus; species Salminus brasiliensis. The sequence goes on from NC_132887.1 coordinate 18,980,087, forward strand.
ATATATATATATATATATATATATATATATATATATAGTTGGATAGGCCCAGATTGAATAATTCTAGACAGTATTACAGATCAGTCAGTGTAATACAGTAGAACTAGAATATATTCATGTTTTCAGTAATAAAGTAGCATGTACAAATATGTCCATCCCTTCAATTAGAGCCTCATACACATGTTAAGAATAAAATGTAATGTTTGTAACTACCTACCTATCTGCAGTTAGAGACAGGTAGGTAGCTATTAACATTCAATCCACAGTGTTCTTCAATAAGGTTCTCAGAAACAATGTCATATCCTGTTACATGACTTTATAGATCTACAAATAAAGGTAAACATACAATTATGTCTGACAAAGAATGTAGCGACATGATGTTGAGCCATGTTTATGCTGAGCCAATGCTAGAATCCAATTGGGCAACTTAACTGAGTGTCTCATATCTCTGCCAGTCCACAAAAATAATAGTTAAGGGGTGAAGAACATGAAATTCCCTCGACCTTTCATGTAGCTTGAAGTAAATGTCTGAAGAGCCGCACCACACCAGTTCACTTCAGGGTTTTTTCAGCTTTTAGACAATGATAGTCGTTTACGACATTGCCACAAAGTTGATGTAATTGGCATTGCACATTTTATTCAGTTAGGGGAATATGGTCAAACAGCTGAAAAGGGGGTTTTGCTGAGTTATATCAGCAATTTAATTGCGAAAAAAGATCTACCGTGCTGTCATGGCATCTAGATTTCTGCATGCAGTAAAACACCTAGATAACCCGTGATTGCAAAGGAGTTACCATGGCGGTATTTATTTTAACGTTACAGTAGATCTCACACAAAGGCATATCACATTTAGAGTGAAAAGCTTACATATATAAATACCTTAATGAGTAAAGAAGCTACTATTTCATTTCTTCTGACAGAAAGCAGGTGAAACACTGAGTTGCAAAATATAGTGTAATGAGAGCCCTGATTAGAGAGAAAGAAGTTTAAGAAACACCCTATTCTATTTCATATGGCCTGAGTCAACCTGTGTAAAATGAGTCAGTCAAAACCTGTTTAACTATAGCTAACACCCTGAGAGTGGAGGAGAGAGAGAGAGAGAGAGAGAGAGAGAGAGAGAGAGAGAGAGAGACTAAACTGTTAAAAGCATTAGGTAAATGGACCAAATTTAAATTTAATTAGATTTAAATTTAAGTTGATGTCTGAGGCCTCTTACATTTACACATACCTTCATGGCATTTACTAAACACTCTTATCTAGAGCGACTTACAAAAGTGCTTAGAGCTTTGACACTGCCTGAAATGAGCCTAATGCAAATTTGCAAGCAATACACAATTCCTCAATTTCTAGAACCTGAATGTAACTATGCAAAACCAGTGGAAAACAAGACAAGGTGCAACAAAAGCTGTAATAAATATCAGTGCTTCATTAAGTGCTCTTGAAAGAGCTGGGTCTTCAGTTGATGTATTAAGATAGCACATGTTCTACTGTTCAGACACTCAGGGGGGGTTCGTTCCACCATTTTGGTGCCAGGACAGAGAATAGTCTGGATGCTGGTCTTCCATGCTTCCTGAGAAATGGTGGGTCAAGTCGAGCCATAGTCCGCACAAGGGCTCTTAGGACGGAATAGGTTTTGACCGTTGCCATGGAAGAGCTGGACCATTTTAGGCTCTGTATTCTAGCATCAGGTTTTAATGTAGGCTGCTACAGAAAGCCAGGGAATGGTATGCAGCAAGAGAGTGACATGGCTAAACTGCAGCATTCAAGGCCAGTTTGGGAGCCTGATGGAAAGCATAAGAAGACCAGCCGGGAATGAGTTGCAGTAGTCAAGTCTTGAAATGACAAGGGACCGCATTGGCCTCCCCAGAGAGAAATGGTGGAATTTCCTGAATGTTGTAGAGGAGAAATCTGCATGATCATGAACATGAGCTGAGAAAGACAACTACACCAAGGCTGTGTGCTGCCTGCCGATGGAGTGATCAAGTAGTTTTCAAAGGAAATTCAGAGATCACTACAAAGACCTTCAGCTCCTGGAATGTAGAGCAGTTCTATCTCGCTTGGGTTGAGCTTTAGGTGATGGACCGCCATCCACAATGAGATGTCGGTTAGACATGCTGAGATCTGAGCCGAGAGCTGTGTGTCAGAAGGATGAAAACTCAGGAAAGGATGAGTTGAGTGTCATCAGCATAACAATAGTGGGAAAAGCCATGAAGGTATTACATCTTCTAGTAAGTGGGTGTAAAGTTCCTAAGTTTGCCCTGGTGCTAGGAGGATAATGCAAATATCAAGGCATTAAAGCTTAAGCCAATAGTTAGCATTGTGAAAGTGGCTGGCACATCAAACTGTGTTGAGTGTACCCAGTCAAAGCAAAAAAAGGAAACTTTGGAAACTTGGTTAATTTACTATGTTTAAGGGTTTGGAGAAATTTGTGTAAAGTGATCACTATAGTATGTCAGTCCTAAAGACAGTCAAGCCATGTTAGCATGTCAGCCCTAGTCCACATACAGTTGAGGTCAAAAGGGTTTTTCTCTCTATATAATACCATCTCACTTCTTTACACATGCTTTCTTTTGGGAACACCAAAATGGCCAGTGATGCTAATCCAGTTGCTAGATGAGTTCCCATGCTGCAGCTCTTTGTTCTGTAACAATTACTTATTTTTTTGAAAAACAGGTCACAAAGCACCCATTATGGCCTTTTAGCAGATGTATGGACATGTCCTGCACCAAACCCTGCCATCTAATTGCATAATGTGCACAAAGTGTTGCATAACCTTTGTTAAGAGCAGCGTTGTAGGCCATACACCTCTAAGTTAAGATGGATTAGATCAGGGACGCTGCCTCGACCCATTTCAGAGTGTATACATAATTAGGCTGGGTCTTTGTGATCTTTGTTAACTTAGTTTAAACAGTAATAAAGGACTAAACCACCTTTGACATTGTAGGTGCAGGATTAGCTCTGCCGTCTCTGAGGTAAGAGACCACCCCCCTACCGACAGCCTGCAAGAACAATCACGCAGGAGACTAATGAGGCTGAAATCCAAGAAAACCAGGTCACGACACTCTAATGATCATTAATCGGCCCACGTCCTTCCTGAAGTACTGCAGCACAACAGTGTGCGTGTGATTTAACTACTAATAAAGAATAACACCTAGCAGAAAGTTCCAGTTTATGAAGTGCAAATGTAGCTCAATAGAAAACTTTAATAATCTCAAAGCGGAAGTGAAGAGAAAATAGAAACAAATGTATAGAGCAGAGCTCAGTATTCAGTATTTCTTGGTCCTTTGTGTGCTGCTAAAATAGCTTCTACCTGCTGAAGTATAGACTCTACAAGTCGTCTAAAAGTCCTTAGAAACACACAAGTTATTTTATATTCTCGATTTGGAGGCCAATCCTGAGAAATACACCATATTTATTAAACTCTAGGAGTAGGAACACTAATCTGGGATCAGTGTTTTTGGTTCATACCACTAAACCCAATTAGATAGCTGATGAGAGGTGATCTTAGATTAGTACTTTTACTGTGAGAATAATTGAGACACAATCTGAAAGAGGCCACTGGCATAAGGGAACCCCATTGGCAGGGTGGTGTGTCCATGTACCTGGTGTGCAACGATATATAGGTAAGTGGCACATGTCAAACTGGCACGTCCAAACCCAGGGTTTCCCAGCAAAACATTACCCAGAATGTCACAATCCATCCGCCAATTGGTCTTCCCACAGTGTATCCTGGTGCCAGCACTTCCTAAGGTTAACCCTGGCCACTTAAATGATGTAAAAGAAAACAGGACCTTTCTCCTTAGTGCTGTGACACATTCTTCCCATAGGTATCATAAAAAACACAAATCTAAGCCATCTAAATGCTAAGTTATCTTAACACTGGACCCATCATCAGGAGATTGATCAATCAATACCAGGTTCAATTCCTTGATATATATATGAACGTGTATATATAAACATATGTATATCTATACATATAAGGTGTCCTTAACTTTTTAAACCTTGTAGATAGACCCACATTTCAGTTCAGTAATAATTGCAGTACTCTCATAGTTCACTATAGTTTCATAGACCCTAAAATTGAGCCCTGTGGGACTCAGTTCTAAAGCAAGTAATTCATAGTAGTGTTTAAACGATGCTTAATGACAGAAAACCTAGGGTTCAAAAGGTTTTATGGTGCAAGGGAGAAAGAGAGAAAAGGGCTGATTTTTAAGGTATTATGGTGCAAGGGAGAAAGAGAGAAAAGGGCTGATTTTTATGAATGAAATATGCAGATATTGTGGTATTCTGAGTTTTTAAGCCTTACTGGTAGACCTGCTCCATATTTGGGACGCTGCTGTGCAATGTGACACAGCTGTAGTCGAAGCCCAGAGCACTATGGGAAATGAGAGCACATCTGGATTCTAAGCATAGTGTATGTGTGTGTGTCTGTGTGTCTGTGTGTCTTCCCCTATTTGCAAGTAGGCCAGAGTGTCCCCGAAACAAATTAAGCGAAAGCCTCACAAAGTGTCTAAGTGTTTGTGTCTGCGCTCATTCATAAACAAGCACCAAAATGACACTGAGTTTAAAGTTTCTCCATGATCTTTGCCCTCTGTCTGTGAGAATTTGACTGTATGTGGCCATAAATAGACTGGCGGCTGTCTGTGTCATGTGTCTCTCTCCACTAACCCATTAATGATCAAACTAGTGGCTAGAGGCTGCCAGTGTAAATGACTAGTCTTTCTATTTCACCTTTTACATGTCTCAATACAACATTAGGGGTTTCTAAGGAGTTGTAAAATCATGATGCATTGATCTGAAGACGATGATTCAACTGCAGTGATTTTAGAATGTTAGCAGTGTTTAATAAATGATTACAGTAATATTTAATCAGCAAACTATGTGTTAAATTTTATGGCTACTTTTAGACATAGAAAAGGGCTGATTCATAACGTTTAGTATATATGTAAGTCGGGTCATGCTGCCTGCCATCAGCAGGCAGAGCCGGAGAGAGCACAATTGGCCTTGCTTTCTCCAGGTGTGTAGATGGCTCACTCTCTCTCCACACACTACTGCAGTGTGATGCTGGTCGGCACGGGCACCTGTTAGCCGATGCATCACAGCTGGGTACTCCCTGGTGACGCTGCATTGGTGGTGTTAGAGGAGGCATGTGTCAGTCCTCATCCTCCCCGTGTCGGGAGCATTACATGGAAATTGGGTAAAAATATTTAAGTAAGTCTAAATCATGCCATAATACTCAAATTACCAATAAAAATGGTAGGCATTGCCTGATAGTTGCAAAATAAATTCAGGGGCCTTCCAGCTCTAATCGAGGCACCAGGCTCACATGAAAACAGCCAAGAATACATCTAGAGACCTGTTGTGATTTGCACCCGTCAGAGTGTCTGGGACTTAGGTTGTTGACAAGTCTCCACAGGTTTCCAACCATATGACCGTGCAGTGGGGTGAACTCTAGGTGTGAAATAATCATTTCACACAGGGGGGGCCTGTGGAGGAATGCTGCAGGCTGGCAGCAGTACAGAGGACATGGCCTTTTTTTTGTGTATGTGTATGTGTGTGTGTGTGTGTGTCAGCCAGCTTCAGATTGTGCAAGGCCTACCAGCATCAAGAACCTGTGACAGCTTCAATAAGACATAAGACATGATAGACAGGATTTCACGGCACAGGTCCACATAATGCGGTTCATTTCAAAACAGACAGGATAAGGCATGTCTGAGGTTGCCAAAGCAAGTTTTACAGTGAGAGATTACTGCTGGTGGCCCAACGGATATGACGGCAATACCGGTGAGTCCAGGAACACATGCTAATGGAGAAATACAAGAGACGTGGAGTGCGACAATAAAAACGTGGATGATTAATGAATGCGCGGTAAGATTGTGAAATAAATGGGTCACGTGATGTTTGTGTCTTGCACTTAAAATCAGATAGGCTGTCTGTTGATCTGGTGCTGGAGAACACCCAAGGTTTTTTTTTGCATGTGTCTGTGTGTGTGTGTGTGAGCACAATTTTTCGTGGGAGAGTGGCAGAGCTAAATCTCGCTAAACCTTGAAAAAGTAACAGGCCAAAAGAAAGAACATAGCCCTCCTCCCAACCCCATTCCAGCTTATTAAATGTGTGGTTAACCTAAAATAGCCGTCGGTGAGGGGAAAAGAAGTTGAGAATTCTTCTGCTCTGGGTTCAGCGGTGGATCTGGAGGATGTGCTGAGACTGATTTTTTGGCTCAGGCTCTCGCCATGGCAAATAAATAATGCCAGAGTGTGAGAAGTGTGTTTTGGGGGTTGGGGGGATTGCAGAAAAAATAAAGTCCAAATATTAGAATTGAGTGGCAAGGTTCTGAGGGGGTTAATTAACATAAATAAGTTAAGGAACAAAGACATTAAAATAATAAGAGAAATGTAGAGAAGAGAAGTAGTGCGAGAGCATGTGAGAGTGGGAGTGTGTGTAGAGAATAACATATGTGGAGGAAACAGTGAGAGAGTCTGTGAGAGAAAGAGATGGGGAGTGAGAAAGAGTGTGAGAGAAAGTGGAGAGTAAGAGTCGGGAGAAAGAAAGTTATTAGGAGAGAATAACGTGCAGAAAAACAGTGAGAGAGGGAGTGTTTGAGAGAACGACATGGAGATAGAATGAAAGTGAGAAAGCTAGAGAGTGCGAGAGAAAGTGCGAGAGTAAAATACGGGGGGGAATAAAGCTCCCTGAGAGAATAACGGATATGTGGCTGCAACAGAGTGAGAGAGTGAGTGTGTGAGGAAGAACTGGAGAAAAGAGAACAAGAATGATACTGAGAATACAGAGCGCGAAAGAAAGTGCAAAGGCGTGAGAGACAAGAGAGAAAAAGCTTTTAGGGGAAAATAACAAATATGTAGACAAAACATAGTGAGAGAGTGAGCATGTGAGAGAAAGATGGAGAGAGAACGAGACTGAAAAAGACAGAGCGAGAGTCCACCTTCTTCCTCACTTTCTCTCTCCCTTACTTTTAGCCACCTCTTCTTCACTATGTCTCTCTCCCTCTCTCCTCCACCTCTTCCTCACTTTCTTTCTCCCTCACTCTCTTTTTCTTCACTTTCTCTCGACCTCACATTCACCCACCTCTTACTCACTAGGCCTCTCTCACTTATCCCCCACATCGTCCTCTCTCTCTCACCCTCCTCTTCCTCACTTTCTTTCTTTCTCTCTCACTCTCACCCACCTCTTCCTCACTGTGTCTCTCTCTTTCACGCTGTCTTTCTCTCTCTTTCTTCTCTCTCTTGGTCTTTTGTGAGAGAAAGATGGAGAGAGAACGAGACTGAGAAAGACAGAGCGAGAGTAAGAGACGGGGAGAAAGAAAGTTATTAGAGGAGAATAACAAATATGTAAAGCAAATCGAGTGAGAGGGTGAACATGAGAGATAAGAAGAGAACGAGAGTGAGAAAGAGCGCGCGAGAGGAAAAGAGAGCAATGGTAAAAAACATGGGAAAAGGTGGAGATGTACTATAGTGTATGAATGGATGAGAGAGGCAGCACAACAAAGAGAGGGCAGAAAGAGAGAGAGAGCACAATGATATAAAAGATGAGGTGTACTGTAGTGCCGCGAGTGCAGCTAAAGAACGCGACAGGCAGAATGGAAAGAGAGGCAGCACAACACAGAGAGGGGAAGAAAAGAGGGGGAGGGGGGAGGGAGTGACGGAGCATTGCTTTTCAAGAGCAGGCAGAACAAAGAGGGCTTTGTGTGGAGTGCTGAGAGAGTGGACTGGAGCCAGGGTTTAGGGAGTGTTCAGCAGTGTGCACTAACTGCATTCCTGCACTGGGATTACAAGACTCTTCTCATTTAGACTGCTCCAGGAAACACACTTAACCCTCTCCTTCCCTCTCTCTCTCTCTCTCTCTCTCTCTCTCTCTCTCTTTCTTTCTTTTCTTCTTCCTCACTCACCCCCTCATCAATCCTTTCTCTCTTCTACCTTCTCTTTCTCTCTCTCTCTCTCCCTCCCTCACTCTTTCTCTCTCTTTACCATCCTCTCTCCCTCACTGTCTCTGTCTGTTTCCCTCTCTTTCTGTCTGTCTATCTCTCTTACCTCCTTCTTGGCCTTCCTCACTATCACTCCCTTTCTCCTCTCCCCCCACCCCCCAACTCTTCCTTACTGTCTCTCTCTCTCTCTCTCTCTCTCTCTCTCTCTCTCTCTCTCTCTCTCTCTCTCTCACTGTCTCCTCTCTCTGTCTCTGCCTCCTTCCTCTTGGCCTTCCTCACTCTCACTCGCTTTCTCCTCTCTTCTATATTTTTCATCCTCCTCTTCATCACTTTCTTACTCTCCCTTTCTCACCCACCTCTTCCTCACTTTCTCACTCTCCCTCACGCTCAACCACCTCTTCCTCACTTTCTCACGCTCCCTCACGCTCAACCGCCTCTTCCTCACTTTCTCTCTCCCTCACTCCCACCCACCTCTTCCTCAGTTTCTCTGTCTCCCTCATTCTCACCCACCTCTTCCTCACTTTCTCTGTCTCCCTCATTCTCACCCACCTCTTCCTCACTTTCTCTGGCTCCCTCATTCTCACCCACCTCTTCCTCACTTTCTCTGGCTCCCTCATTCTCACCCACCACTTCCTTACTTTCCCTCTCCCCAACCACCCTCTTATAACCACCTCTTCTTTACTGTCTCTCTCCTTCACTCCCTCACCTCTTCCTCACTTTCTCACTCTCCCTCCCACCCACCTCTTCCTCACTTTCTCTCTCCCTTATTTTTTACCCATCTCTTCCTCACTATGTCTCTTTCCCTCTCTCCCCCACCTCTTCCTCACTTTCTTTCTCCCTCACTCTCACTGACTTTTTCTTCACTTTCTCTCAACCTCACATTCACCCACCTCTTCCTCACTAGGTCTCTCTGCCTTATCCCTCACATCGTCCTCTCTCTCTCACCCTCCTCTTCCTCACTTCCTTTTTCCCTCACTCTCACCCACCTCTTCCTCACTGTGTCTCTCACTTTCACTCTGTCTTTCTCTCTCTTTCTTCTCCCTCTTGGTCTTTTTCACTCTCACTTGCTTTCTACTCCCTGTCTCTACCTAACTCCTCTTTCTCCCTCTACCGTCCTCTCTCTCTCTCTCCCTCTCTCTCTCTCTCTCTCTCTCTCTCTCTCTCTCTCTCTCTCTGTCGACCTCTGCTACTCCTAGTTGGTGCAGTCCGTTCCTTTCCTCCTCCTTTGAGATGACTTGACATGTTTTCTCTCTAAATACTAACTTCCCCATATGACTCAGTTCATGTTCATAGGGATTTTGGACACTGGCTGTGTTGTTAGGCCATTTGTCCATCCTCAGTGTATTTACTCACAGCAGACACACACTGAGCTTCTTAAACTAATAAACACTTCTCCGGTTCTGTTTTGGAGCCCATCTTCAGCATCTGGAACCACATATTAACCAAAAGTACGGTGAGATTTCTTCACGAAACCCTGTGTACTCTTAGAAAGGACTCTTTGAAGAAATGGGTGTTTTTTTTCTATATTTTGTAAATGAAATGTGCAGGGCATGTCATTCTGAGTCCTCAGACAAGTTGGAGCTCCAAATATATATTCCTCATGCTTATCCAAAAAGACAGCCAAGACGTTTGCACTGATTCTGCACACACACACACACACACACATACACACACACATTGTGTTTGTAACGCTATTGCTGCAATGCTCCAGGGGAGCACACAGTGAGAATGAGCATGATGATAGCATAACTGAGGTCATCATTGATATCATTTTTAAATAGCATCATTACGAGCATTTTGGTGTTACTTTAGTAAATGAGGGCTTTTATGTAGTGTGATCCCAGCGTCAGTGCTCTGCTTCTAAAGCCAAGAGAAATAAGCCAGTAAATGTAGTTCTCTCTCTCTTTTTTCCCTCTGCTCCTCTGTTGTAGCTGGCTGACCTCTCTTTCCTCCAAAAACTCACACACTGCGCCATTGTCCCACAAGTAGAGCGCTTCAAAATATCACAGACAGCCCTTCGCTATCTAATTTGGCAAATACAATTTGGCCGAATGGCATCCTGACATCGCTTGGCTCCGAGCGCGAGAGAAAGAGACAGCAAAGATAGTGAGAGCGAGGGAGGAGAGGTAGGCCAGTCACCTCTGGCCCTTCGCAAAGCCGACTCCAAAAGTGTCTGGAAGTCATCAGCACTGCGTACAGTGCAGAGGAAACATCTGACACAGGAACGTTTCATACTCCCCCATTGCTTCAGCCTTCAACTCAACAGCCTGGCCCTGTAACTTCAAACTTATATAACGGCAAACAGGCCGCTCGCTTCCCCACTGTTTTTCCAGCGCGCTTAGTGATCCATGAAAAGTGGTTTAATTCATGTCCGCTCTTTATGTCATAACACAAACACTGTTACAAGGCTTTTCATAGGCTTCCCTCATATTTCTTCAGCTTTTTCTCTCCACAGCTGTTTTGCGCAGAGGGGGGAAAAAAAGAAGAGAGAGAGAGAGAAATTCTGCATGGCCATGTCTCTTCCTGTTTGCCAAGTCCAAATCCAGGCCTAACCACGTAATCAGACCCAGGGAGGGAGAGAAAAAGGATCAAACCCCGCCAGGCCACCCCTCTGAGAGGCTGAGAGGGAAAGCAGGTAAGAAAGAGAGGAGAAAATGAAAGGCACAAAGAAAGAAAAGGCCTGAAATGCTATTCAAGAGAACCCTCCTCCTCCACCACCACCACCACTAACAGAATGGAGGCCATTTCCAAAAAGACAGGAAGAAATGTAATTAGTCCTTCCAAACACCCCCCCCAACCCCCTCCTCCCTGCACACACACACACTTTCAGTCCCCAGTTTCCACTCTCACTTCTTTTTATCTCTCCTTTTAATTCCTCCACTCAGCACTTTCTAAACCCTCTTGTTCCTCCTTACCAATGCAATGCTCGCTCGCCCGCTCTCTCCAAATCTGCTCTCAGGGGGGTACGGCGACAGAGACAGAGGATGAAAAGAATGTGGAGTTTTTAGGTGTGTGTGTGTGTTGGTGCACGCATGGTGAATTTCAAGCATGGTGTTCTTTAGTGCTTCACCATTTGTACACACAGACAGGGAAGCAGTTGGACTGGGGCCTAATCGCTGCCTCCCTTTAACACACACACAGATTCACATCTTATCAGGACGTGGCTCATCTATATGGCCCTTATGCATTATTTGTATATGTGTCAACTTACTGTATATGTAATAGAATGTGCTCTAAGCCTGACCTAAAGCCAAAGCCTAAAAAAGCCAAAAAGTTACTAAATTTTATTTTAGTTTTTATAAAAAAAAAATAAAATAAATAAAAAACAAATTAAAAAAACAATTAAAGACTTTCTAAAGAATGCATTTCTGGACATTTTTAGTCCTAAAAAAAACTAACACACACCACACACATAATTGAATGGCAGCTCAGCGGGGGTCCTTTAATGATGACATTAAAAGCCTACGTCTTTTCAAAAATGATTTCTAGATTTTATTTAACTGGTTCCCCACTTGTTAGCATTAACCTCCCACTCTTCACCTCACCAAAACCAGTGTCAGCTGCATAAACGAGTGTATGGATTTTGTCAGTTGGAGACCAGTGTGGAGTGGTTTGGGCATGTGGGGGAGGAGTGTGTGTGTGTGTGCAGGGGGAAGGAGGGGAGGGCTGTTGTAGATTTGGTGAAAGTTAGGCCATATGAAAGTCCCCCCCTCCGCTCACATCAAAGCGCAGGCTGCCAGTTTAATTCAGCCGGCCGATCTGCATTCCCATAGGCTCCCCTGGTTTCCTGCCCCCACAGCCTCGCTCTGCCCAACCCCCGGCTCTTTCTGACCACACTCGCCTCAAACAGGACCACCATTGTCCCCTTCTCCCCCCCCCTGTGCCCTGTGGGTTACCGTTCATACCCCCCCCCCCCCCCACACACACACACACTCCACTCCACCGAACTCCATGTCCAAGTCCTCAGACCTTCTCCCTGCCCCCCATAAGAGATACAGGGACAGAGACTAGCACTGACAAGTGACCGTTACTTGCTGAATGAGCAAGTGTACAGCATGGAAACGCAGCTTTCTCTGCTCCTCAAACTTCCTCCCTCTGCTTTTCTTTGTGTGTGAACTGCGAGAGACATGAGGCCCGGTGGGAACAAGAGGGGCCTGCGAAACAGTGGAGGTCAGGGGATACAGGGGGTACAGTAGGATTTCCCATTGTCAGCTAAAACTAAACAGAGGTGGACAGTAGCGTAGGCTTTTCCTACTCAAAAGGTTACTTGAGTATGTTGACCTGTAATGGCACTTTATTGAATAGAAAAGATTTTGTAGTCATTTTACTCTATATTTTTTAATAAAAATATGCAATACACACACACACACACACACACACACACACACACACATATATATATATATATATATATATATATATATATATATATATATATATATTCAAAAACTATTTTGCACAATAATATATATATATATATGTATTTCATAATAACTAAAAAGTACAACAGCTTTTGTATTATACAAACAACAAAAAATGTTGCATTCTTTGTCATTTCATATGCAAGTGCAATGTGCAAACATACAGCAAATAGGCAAATCTGAGCTAATGGATTAAGATCGGAAGCCAATTAATCCAGTAACGTTCAAAAAGAGGTGGTGGCTGGTCGCGCATGTGTCGGAGGAGGCAGTGTTAATCCTTACTGTCTCAGTGACGGGAGAATTCTAGCAAGTGGCTGGAGTAGCTGGCTATCTAAAATTGGGGAGGACAACTGGGTACAAAACTCACCCTTACAGTAGCAGTAGGCCTTTCTAAAGCTCCTGTCACACATAAGATAAGATAATACTTTATTAGTCCCACAGCGGGGAAATTCTCAGCACTTTAATGCGGGAGTATAACGGTAAGTACACAGGGAGGGGTTGAGTGTGAACACAAACCAAAGTTGAAATCCTGGTGAGACATGGCATGGCAAGTTCTATGATAGCTCATGTGTGAACTGAAGGCAAGAAATGATTTATTACAGCAGAACAGACTCTTTGTTATGGTTAAGTTTTTATAGTAGCAGAACTGTGTTTTGTATGAATTTAGTGACATACTGTCCGTTCTTGACATACGCATGGCTGCTGAGATGTTTTCAGTTTTCCTCAGACAACAATATTGCAGGAGTACTTTGAATATGACTCAGACATGAAAGAGGTATTAGTCTTTTATGCTGAGAGCTTTCATGGCAAATGTGAACTTGTGCATCTTGGTAAAATACTGTTAGTGGTCTGCAAGTGTGAATGATGAAAATTCTGAACATGAATGCCAGTAATTACTGAATGCCAGTAATTTTACCAGGTTCTGAGTGTGAAAACACCATAGCTTCAGTGGAGATTTTCAGTATCCTTTCCACTTCTGAAACCCATAAATAAGAGCGAGGTGGAAATAAAAAACAGCATGAGAGGAAAAATAGTCAGAATTGGGTCAAGAACAACAATCGCCTGATTATATATATAGATATATAAATGTGTGTGTGTGTGTGTGTGTGTGTGTGTATTAGAGCACAAGGCCCAAACACACTCTACATCAAGTCCTTCTCAGTATAAAAATCCCTTCTCCTGAAGTTGAATCAAGGACAGATCCAACCTCAGCATTTTAAATGTCAAACTAAAAGAGCCGAATGCTTTGGATTCCAAATTACACTTCAAGGTCCTCCAGCAAATTTCCTGGTTGCCCGGTAACATTAATGAGAAGCAGGAACCTTAGTGAACTCAGGAGGAGCTGGAAGGCTCTTATGGTTGGGCAAGGTGGGGCAAGCTGGTTAAGCAGAGGAAAAAAGCAAGAAATATGGTAAAATGGAGTGTAATGGCAGATTTACATTTCTTATTCACTTGTTCTGAAATTTGAACAAGTTTCTGAGCTCAAAACCGTGTGAAAAAAAACCTCTTGACCTCAAAGTACAGAGTCCAATAAGTTCAAAAGGCAGCCCAGACAAAAGCTCCAAAATCTAATACAATCCCTTTTAAGTCAGGCTTAACACTGTGCCTTAACACACGCTGTGGTGTGCACACACACACACACACACACACACACATCCACACAGTTCCTCTACTTTTCTGTTTATTGTGACAATAGAGGGATTTGGGGATCAGGGTGCACTTGCCTGGATTTCACGCTCCCTTACTCAAAGAGGGATTTACTTTACTGACCCCACCGTTGACACTGCGTTCAATCAACACGGCCACCGATCATGTGTGATAGGACCTGCCGAGTGTGGCCCTCTCTCTCTCTCTCTCTCTCTCTCTCTCTCTCTCTCTCTCTCTCTCTCGTGCTTTCGCTCCCTCTCTCCTTCTCTCTTTCTTGTTTTCTCCTCTTGTACCATTCTGTACGGGCATGGGGCAAGAGGCACAGCCTGAGACAGCAGCACATGCTTGAGGTTGCCATAGCGCCCCATCGTCATGACAGCAAAGGCCCCTCTGCTAAAGTGTGTATACTGGCATGCTGACATTTACATTCTCTCTCTAAATGACCTCCACGGCTCGCCGCTTTGCCTGCTCTAAAAAGGCCACCCGCCCGTGCTTTACCTGTCAGCGAGAGTGAAAAAGGCAACACAGAGAGATAAATCTGAATGTCCCCAACCGCTCCAACCTTCTTTTGACAGCTGACGCATCTCCAAACTTTCTTTTCATAATCCAACATGGCAGCTGTCCTATCAAGAGCAAATCATTTTTTTGCATTATTTATTCATTTATTCATTCATTCTCTTTTTTGCACTGTTTGGAAATACTAATAACTCTTGTTTACACCTGGCATTAACATGCACTTTGTATTTGGATAGTATCTGGATCTGCATGAGATCTGATTTTACTTTCCAGAGTAAAGAGCACACCAACTCGTACATCATTTCAATTTTACTTCCTGTAAACCATGTTTTTTATCAATACCGTCCTGCTCCAGGAGACAATACAGGTGAACAGTTTAGAGGAACAGTGGGGGTTCTACAACACATTGGAACAATAGTTCCGTAACAGCTCCATCAGAAAATGCGACAGACTATTTAAACAATGCGTCTTGGGGGACTTGTTTCCACCTGGCTTTTCATGTGAAGTGACATGGGTGTCAAGTGAAATCAGAATGTGAACTGATCTATGATATTGGTAACACAACAACAGCAGAACCCTTACGAAATTTTTTGAAGAACTATTCACAAGATTGTTTTTTGAAGGCAATGACTATTGTCTATTGACTGTAACCCTGCACCTAACCCTGCACCTTAACCTTGAATGAATCCTAAATCCTAACCCTAACCTTAACCTAAACCCTAAATCTAATCCTAAACCCAACTCTAAAAGGGTAGGGTTAAGGGTAAGTGTTCTGTTATTTTACCTAAAAAGTTCAAATGTCCACATAGTGTTGCTTTAAATGACTCTTCAGTTTCCATTATTGTCTATAGGACTACTGCCTTTACTGAAGAATCCTAGAAGAACCCTTTTTAATAGTGTCGCAAGTTCACATTACTGAGTTATAGGTGTTGTCATCATGGTAGTGATGACAAACTTCTCTTGAACAATGGCTGTTTCCTCAAAAGGTCTGACTATATTACAGTAATGTGTAAAAGGTTAGGGGACATTCCCACCTCTATTAGCTGGCACGTCGTGTGTATGTGTGTGTGTGTGTGCTTTGTTATTGTATCAAGCCTCAGATTGCAGATGTAAAGATTGAACCTTGAATGCTATTCCAATCATTGCTCTTTTCCAAGAAGATGTCATGATTAACCAGCTTATTTTTTATCCCTGAAGTTAATTAGTGCATTCTGGAGTGCAGTGTGTGTGTGTGTGTGTGTGTGTGTGTGTGTGTGTCTGTGTCTGTGTGTGTGTGTTGAAAGAGTGCTGTCAGTCTACTGTGTCATATAGGTAAAGCTGGAATGAGACTGGTCTGGTTAGTCAAAAGAGACACACTGCACTTCAGTACCATCCTTTAACAATGAGGCAATGAGCTGTCTGAAATACTTTACTGACCGAAACCCCCTAGTTATATAAAGCAGTGAGTGAGTGAGCGAGTGAGTGACTGAGTGAGAGATCAGTGTGTTGTCCATTTTCAGGCCAAACACAAGTGTTTCAGGACTTTGTAGGAAAACCAGGGACAATCGTACCATAATGCTCTTGCATGAGGGCAAGAAGTACACTCTAAGCATCCAAATACTTATTTTAGAGTCATGGCTCTATATGGAACCAACCATCTTTCCTTAAACCCTTGAAGAACCTTTTTTTAAGAGTGTGAGGAAAGAACAACTGCTGCATAGTTGACAGAGAATGTCAAAGAAGAACATTATCAGTCTGTCAGCAACAACAGTTTGTCTACGACTACAACTCAGTGGTGTAAAAACCGCAGGCATTGTTCTATAGAGATGGTGTGACATACACCAAAAGAACAAACCGGGCTGGAATCCTTGACTCCTAGAGTGAGAGGGTCTGGTTTATGGTTTATGCTTGTTTTATGCATTTAGCTGATATAGTTTGGGTCCGTTTAGAAGGAAGGGTCATTGTAAATCAGTTCGAAGCTTTTCTGTCTGGTCGCTTGATTCAATGAAGAGACACTTCTATGCTGATGGAAGTGATTTCTTCTAGGATGGCACTGCCCACATCCACAGGAAGACAGTTCACTGAATAGTTTGTTGAGAATGAAAATGATGTAAACCACATGCAAAGGCCTTCACCGTCTCCAGACCTCAAACCAGTTGAACACCTATGGGACATTTTGGATAGGTTTCACAGTGCTCTCTCTATTCTCATTGTCAAAAAACCAACTAAAGGGACTGTTTTTAGAAGGAATGGTGGGTGATCCAACTCTTTAGAACAGTTCCAGAGACTTACACCATCTATCCCATCGTTCACTGAAGATGTTGTGGAAGCTCATGGAGTCCCAGCATCTCACTAGCATATTTTTTTTATTGGTGTTCCCTTGATTTTGTCTCTTACACACAAAGTGAAGAAGTGTAAATGTACTAGTTTGGCAAATATAGGTCATATGTATGATGCCATGGCCTTGACGTTGTATAACAATGTGTGTGTGTGTTTGTGTGTGTGTGTGTGTAAGGAGGCCAGTACTGGAGGAAGAATCTGCGTCGTTGTGCATTTGGGATCTAAGGGATCTGACGGACAATGCACGACCACTCGACCGCTCGTCATAAGTGACAAACAAAAGTACCAAATAAATAGAGATACTAACATGATACCAGAAAACAATGTACCTGTTTTTTCAAGGTTCTTCACACTCACCCATGTAATAGGCATGTAGTTAATAACTGTAACTAATGAATAATATATTATTATGCAATGTGAGTAGATAGTATCAACGAAGAATGTGCCATAACTATGTTGTATAGTCAGACAAGGGGAGGACAGTAGACAGGGTGGAAGAGGGTTAGTTTACCTCTAATTTACGAGTCGACAACAAGGGCAGAACAAATAACAAACAATAGAAACAACCTAGCACACACACGCACACACACGTGCGCGCTAGAGGTGTCTGACGTCGTCCTCAGCCTGAGCTTGGCCATCTCCTCGTACTCATGTTTACACACACAACCTGCCCTGCGAAGCACACGGTCACTTGAGTAAAGCTACAAAGCAAAAGGCCTCGGTGTGGAATTCTGTGAAAGCAAAAGAGGCTCTTTACAGAGGAGTTGACTAACAATGGCGCTGGAGTTGGATGTTTAATTCATGCAGCTGGTTGTATAATATGACCGGATCAGAGACAGGATGTCGGATAAATAAACATTCCTCTGTGGCACCGTGAGGCTGGGGCCTCAAACGGTGGTGACTCTGAAGCCAAACCTGTGACAGTTCCAGTGGGAGTCATAGAAGAAGAGAAGGAAAGCAAAAACCGCAAGTGTTTTGGAATATCGATGCGTAATGATAGGAAAGGAATATCAATCTCTTCCCCTGCCTCATAATTCTGACCTTTCCTCTTGCTTTCTGTGTGTGTCTGTCTCCCTTTTCCTTCTGTTTCACTATCTGCATCTCTCTCTCTCCTTCTTTCTCGCTCTCTCTCACTCTCTGTTATTCTGTCTCACTTTCCCCCTCACATTTTTCTCTTTTTCTTCTCTCTTTGTCTCTCTCTCTCTCTCTCTCTCTCTCTCAATCTATGCTAGTAATCCATAAAGAATTGTGACTAAACATTACTGCATGTGTACATCCTTGAACACATGAGCTCTGTGAAAGTGTGTAAGTGTTTGTGAGTGTGTGTGTGTGTAACTACCTCACCTGGCAGTAATTTGAGATTGCTGTGATGACTGAGTAGGGAGGGGTTGAGATGAATACAGTAAAATTACAGGAATTATATGAGGCTAGCGCTCTGGGCGGCTCTGCAGTCGCGGAGTTCTTTCCCAGCATGTATCCTGCTCTGACCTGGTGACCTCTGCCACACATTGCTCAGGGGTCAGCAGCATGAAGCAGGCGCTTTAACGGCTAACTTTGGAAGCCTTTTTTCCCCCCTCAGCCCTCTCAGCCCTCCCACTGGGACGAAGAGTTCACAGGCCCATTCTCTGATCATTACTGCAGCGCTCAGTTCGTGTAATCCCAGGACACACCAGGATGCCCCGTATGTCCCATATAGTGTAATACTTAAAAGTTTGGAGACACCTGATTGAATGTAAGCGTTTCATCGTCTTAAAAATGTTTGATCCAAATGCTAGGGTGACCATATTATTTGGGTTTTCAAGAAACAGGACACTGCAGACATGTAGGTCTAAGTTGTGGGACCATGGCAATGTGAATCAAACCATGCAACTACAGTATGTTATTAGACCAAGGCCAATAAATAGCCTATTCGAACAAATCATTTCCTTTCAGTTCAATGTACTTGAAACCCTCCACGCCTCGACATCCTAACTACAGTGGATTCCTGTGTGTCCCCAGTGTACTCTTCTTTGAAAAAAGTAAAAATATGGTCACCCTAGTTTTTGGATCAAATGGGGGGTTTATAATTATCAGCACACATTTAACCAGATGTGTCCAGCAGGTTAAGCGAACAGAATTCTGATACAGCCACCAATTGTTGACCAATTTCTGTCCCCCAAATGGCCATTTCACTGGTGGAAATGGAATGAAAATCGACTGGCTAAATGTGTTTTTCTTTTACTGGTTTAAATCTGCTGCCAGAGAAATTACAGCACATATCTGTGGATGGCGCACGTAGTGAAACAGATCAATGTGTAGAATCAGTGGCTTTTTATTCCGCCATGTTTTTATTACTGTATAACAGCTGTATAAGACTTTCATTCTTGTTGAATATGCTACGTCCCCCACATCTCATGCCAGTTTAGCGTTTAAGTTAAGCGTTTGTATCCAGGATAAATAAAGAAAAAGCAATTAACAGATTAGGTCTAGTTTTGTGGGACTTTGTAGGACTGCAAAAACGTATGGAATTCTTGTGTGAGAAAGCAAACCAGTGAAAATAAGCCCTTTCTCCAATCGAGCCAAGAATCGGTCCTGGGTGCGAACTTGTATTCGGATCAAGTGTAAGAACACAGAGAGAGCTTATTTAGGTGTTTTCTACTGTTTTAGGCTAGATTGGAGAATTTTATTTGACCCAATTTTCATTCTAGCATTATCTAGAACACCAAGTCTGAAATATCAAGTGTTCCCCGTTGTTCGTATAAAGTCAAACACACACCAACATGTAGATGTCACTCCTCCCTGAATAGACAGACTGACACACACACATTCACAGATACATCACCTCAAGCATGCATGCAAACACACACACATACACTCACACATGCTTATATAGAGCATGCTAAATGAGCAGCCACACTGAACTGGGCGTATGTTTTTTCTCTCATGTCTCATGCTATTCTCTAAACTGGAGCAAACTCCAGTGACACTTCAAGAAGTGCTCTCACCCAGACCATGCTGGGGCTGGTGGCATAGCTTTCATAAAATCAGCAGCAGCCTGAGGACACAGATACTAAAGAAATCATAAAGCCTTAAAAAAGGAAGAGTAGCTTAGGGAGTAATCAAATGAACGTGATTTATCATTTATTCCACCCGATCAGCGAGGTTATGTATGTGATATGATGTGTCCTGCCTTAGTTTACAACTGGAAATGCTAAGCTAACACTGCTAACAAACACTGGACTTAAGCGGCCACCTATGTCAGCAAATATGCATCTTAAAATGTTTCTCAACTTGCTCAAAAACCAACCAGAGCTTCATTTATTTCACGATATGGATTAGAATGCAGAATGACTTCATTTAGTCAATAAAAAATACTAAAGTAAAGTTTTACTCGAGCACAACAGAACAGAAACAAGGCGACCGAACGCAAGGCTATGTGAATTCCCAAACACACGCATATACTCAGAAAATGAGGACAATGCCCAATGACAATTTTGACGACCACACTTTCACTAAAAATGAGCCTCAACTGAACCAGAAACTCCAACTGACGCCAACCAACCAAACTCTGTGAGGAGTCCAAGCTATCAATGCTAGCGTTTAAACAAACCAGCTCTCATGACAATTTCTCACAATTTTCTCTTATAAATCCTGCAGTTCTGGAGATACATGTACCAAACAACGTTCTTTGTGTAGCTGTATGGTACTTGTCAATATGTAGGTGATTAATTAGGCCAAATCTGTGGGGCCTTGTTCACTGCATAGTTGTGTTTTCAAGGGAGGTACAGGCAGATCTGACAATTCGAGCAATGAGCTCTCTTGAAAGCTTCCTATAGTATCTGGCACCAAGATATAAGCAGCAGAGCCTTTAAGTCTTGTACGCTGTGAGGTATCAATGAGCCTTAGGTGGCCGTCACCCTGTCTGCAGTTCACCTTTTTTTGAACCACTTTTGGTAGTTACTGTATACTGCACACCAGTTCTTGTCCAGTCGTCTAGTCTATGCTTGATCATTTTTCCTGCTTTTAACACATCACCTTCAAGAGCTGACTGTTCTTTAGCTGCCTAATAAATCTACCACTTGACAGATGTCACTGTATAAGAAGATCATTGAGGTTTTTCACTTCACTTATGGTGCTAAAGTTACGGCTGATCTGTGTATATGCAACACACTAGCTTAAATTGATCAGAGTTACTTTACTTCTACAGGAAAACTGCAAAAAGCAATGTTTGCCAAGCATATTAGCTGCATATGGCATGACAGTAGCTACATGAGCACAAAACTGACAGAGAAGTCAAATTCACATCTTATGCATAGAGGATTACTTGGAACAGCTGTATATTTGATCAAATCTAGGCCTGCCAGCTTCCTTTTAATTGTCGGGTGAACTTTTTGATAACTTTTTTTTTACTGAATGGTACACCAGTGGTTCAAGTTTGTGGTTAATTTTCTAAAACCACAGTTTACATGTTCCTCCATCAGGGAATAGACGCAAATATTCCAGATCACAGGTAGATTTCTTCATTCTGTTTATACAAAATGGAACACAGCACCCCACGTTCGTAGCTTTAGCTTTTTTTTAGATGTAACGTTTCTAAAGTAGCCTAAAGTAGCACAGGTCAGATATCACACATGTCCCAGGCTGCATCTGGGGTAGGTGATAAATAATGTTAATTAGATGTTTTACCAAACTATTCCTTTAAGACTCTTAGAAGATGGAGCTATAAAGAGAGCCTGGCGATGTGCAGTTTTAGAAGCTTCATAATAACAGCCTAGTTAACAGCTAATCATTCTAAAGCGTCTGTCGCTGAGAGTTTGCTTCTTCTCCTCGACGGGCAGTGGGGAGCTGGGCGGCTGCA
Organism: Salminus brasiliensis; assembly: GCF_030463535.1. Taxonomy (NCBI): domain Eukaryota; kingdom Metazoa; phylum Chordata; class Actinopteri; order Characiformes; family Bryconidae; genus Salminus; species Salminus brasiliensis. Next base: position 19,001,769 of record NC_132887.1, read on the forward strand.
TTGCGAGAGCCTGTGTAGGATTGTGTGTCGCGGATCAATAACGCTATTAAAGCCTAATTCATTCAGCGGGAGGCAAACTCAATTTAATACAGCGGCCTTGTTAAGAGGCAGGAAGCAGCAGCACATCAAAGGATGGCTTTGTGGAGAGAATATCCAAATAGGGCCACTGACGCAGAGAGGAGGGAGGACCATTCAACACACACACACACACACACACACACAAACACACACACACACACACATCCAACAGAACCGATAAACTCATTCCCCGTTCACTTTCAGCATGTAGACATGGTTGGAAAAGAGAGCTTCTAGAATTTCTCTCCAGACAAAATAACAGGAAACTCTTCTTTCTTTGAACTGCCAGTTTTGAGATGACCACTCAGGGCCAAAAATAACAGCAGTGTGTCTCAATTAGTTTAAGGCGTAACATGATAATGATCTTACGGCTTTCTGGAAAAACAGGACTTTGGTAAATCCTCAAAGATAGAAGCATGACAAAACATTTAGATGCTTTGCCTCATTGTCCATTATATCTGCTCCACTGACCATATTGGAGCACTTTGTAGTTCTAAAATTACAGATTGTAGTCCATACTTTGTTGGCCTCCTTTCACCCTTTTCTTCAATGGTCAGGACCCCATAGTACCACCACAGAGTAGGTAGTATTTGGATTGTGGGTCATTCTCAGCACTGCGGTGACACAGATATTGTGGTTGTGTGTTAGTGTGTGTTGCACTGGTCCACCCTATTAGACACTCCTTCCTAGCTGATCCTCCTTATAGATTTAAAATCAAAGACAGAAGCTTATCTGTTGCTGGACAGTTTGTGTTGGTTATCTATCTTTCATCAGTGCTCACAGGACGCTGTTGGCTGGATATTTCAGGTTGGTGGACTGTTCTCAGTCTAGCAGTGATGCTAAGGGGTTTAAACAGTCCAGCAGCTCTGCTGTGTCTGATCCACTCGTACCAGCGCAACACACACTTACACACCACCACCATGCCAGTGTCACTGCAGTGCTGAGAATAATACCCAATACTGCCCAAATACTACCGGCTCTGTGGTGATCCTGTGGGGTCCTGACCATTGAAGAACAGGGTGAAAGGAGTCCAACAAGGTATACAGAGAAATAAATGGACTACAGTCTGGAATTACAGAACTACAAAGTACTCCTATATGGTAGGTGGAGCTGATAAAATGGGCAATGAGTGTAGAAACAGTGAGGTAGTGTCAAATGTCAGTGTAAAAAGATTTTAATTCAAGTCACTTTGGAGCATTTCTATTGGTCTATTCATCATAAAATCTTGACACAATGTAAAGAAGCCATGTGATTTTGTTTATTTAAACTGAATATACACATTTATTCAACAGTTATTCCATTTTAATCAGGCTTTAGCCAAAGCAAGGCAAGTAAAATATAAGCGTTTTATCAATAGTGTCTTTGTAAAGGCTTGAAACATTTCTTAACATCTTGGCCACGCTCAGAACAAACACCTTAAAAAGCATTAAATTTAATATGAACTGAAACGCTGCCATTTTAACCCAAAAATAAAACTAAAGCAGGCCTTATAGTGCTATACAGGGCTGGCAGCGTTAACTTTCCCAGTCTGATGGAAATGCAGACCTAAACATGTAAACCTCCAAACAAAACCCATTCTATAGCACCTTTCCCCTCACCCATAATCCCCTGCTCCCCCTCATTCGCACAGCCTTGTGAGTTTACGATGCTCTGCTTCCTAATAAACTTTTGTGGTGTTTGGAATCCATTAGGAGCAATATCCCACTTTTCAAAACATCCTGGCGCATTTGTGGGAGGGGAGCGGGGGGACGCAGACTGGGAGGGGCTGACTGCGGCCATTTTCACATCTATTAAAGACACACACACATACACATGCACAAACACACACACACACACATACTAAACCTGTGAAGTCTATAGGGGGGGGGAAGACATAGCGAAAGAGACAGGGAGAGAGAGGGAGAGCCATTGAGAACGAGAGATGGAGAGAGAGGGAGAAATCTGGAGAAAGTGAGAGGGAGCAGCTTTTACAGCTTGAAGCTGCACTCAATCATTGACAAGGCTGCTGGAAATACTCTTTCTAGGAGAGTATCGATGTCTAGGTTACAGAGAGCTGTAATAAAGAAAAACATGAATAAGGAAAGATATGAAAACATACACAGGCCAGAGGAATGAGCTTACAAACGAAACAGGCACCAGACGTGCTTTCACAGAGCGCCCGGCCAGCGTCCGCACTGTTAGCACAGGCCCTACAGCAGTGTGTGTGTGTCTGAAGGTGGTGCGCAGGCCCACACAAAACTTCAAACAGCCTCACACACAGAAGGCACTCGTCTGTCCCGCCAATTGTTCCCAGAGCGTAATAGATGGGCTCTATCTGCCCAAACACTGGAGCTTTAAGACAAATAGCTGGCAGGGTGCCTGGGGAGTCGTGAGGAGAGAGGCGTAAGATTACACACAAAGCTGGAGCAAAGGCTGCTTTAAGGGGAAAAAAAAGCAAAGGAAAAAAGGAAAGGAAAAAAAAACAGCGCAGCACTTTCAACAATGCTGCTTCCCGCCAGAGAACACCAACAAAGACGCTTCCTCTCTGCGTGCCCCTCGCATGCGTCCTCTCTTCCTGTTTCAGAGCGAGGCCAACGCTCAGCCATGTGCCTGACGTACACACTTTTCAACCCGTCCACACACACACAAGCGTGTGTACACCCATACACACTGTGCACGACCCTCACTTAACCCTCCACCACCTGACCCGCAGAACATCCCACAACACAGTAAAACTCCCACGAGACACACGTTTTCTTACACAGACACCTTCCAGTAACTTTCATTAAAGTTTTAGAAAACCAGGACACCTGGTAAAAGCTCTGTATTTTGGTAGTAAGAGTGATTTAGCTTATAATCAAATATTTAACATTAAAATATATACTGTTAAATATGAATGCACTAAAAATGTTCAAATAGAAAGCTATATCCCAGCGCCAGTAATAAAATAAAAACCCCCCTTGGACATTTTCCCTTTTATTGATTATAAATTGAATGATGGTCAATAATGTTTGGCCTTTTTAATAAGAATTGACATAAAAAGTCTTTAATGTCAATGTGAAAACAGATTTATACTGTATAACTAATGTCAATTAAAGAAAAATATATTATGTAAAACAAGTGATTACATAAATATTCATCCCCCTTAAAACACCAATGCATGATGTGTCCACCCCCATGTTTCACAGTTCTCATGAGATGCATTTCATAATTTTGTCTCCAAAGGTACCTTTGCTGATTTGTGATTGTGGCTGTGTTCTATTGTGGTTTCCTCAGTCCACAGCACTTGCTTTTAAAACTCATCTGGTTTCTGTGGCCATTCTGTTTCCTTCTGATGACTCCTTCATGACTATGTTTGTGCAAATGAAGCTGCACAGTGGAACAGTGTGCCATACTATTGACTCATACTATTGAGCATACAAACAGATTTTTCTGGTCTTACAGATTTCACCTTGACCTCCACAGTTACCCTGAACTACCATTTCTTCATAACAGTATTATAGCCTTTCAGTGACCTTTGGATGTTTCTTTCATTTTCAGATATTTAGACAGTTGCTTAGAGGAGCCAATTTATGATGAGTTTGAAGAGCCTTTGCAATGTTGCAATGTTGCAATGATCATCAGCAAGTGTTGCATCTGAGCCAACAACTTGTGATTTCTGGAACGAGGACAAAATCCCAAGTGGATATGTTTGTGTAGTGGTGGAGGGGCGATGATTTGGGTTTGTTTCACAGCCACTGGATCTGGGCACATTGCAATCATTGAGTTGGCCATGAACTCCTCTGTATACTAGTATTCTAGAGTCAAATGCGAGGCCATTAGTCTAACAGCTACAACTTGGCCAAAACCAGATCATGCAACAGGACAATGATTCCAAGCACACCAGCAAATCTACAACTGAATGCCTGAAAAAAGAAAGAAAGAATCAAGGTGTTGCAGTGGCCCAGTCAAAGTCCAGACCTCAACCCAATTAAAATGCTGTGGCAGGACCCTATGAGAGCTGTGCATAAACGAATACCCACAAACCTCAGTGAGCTGAAGCAACGTTGTTAAAGTAGAGTGAGCTAAAATTCCTCCAGACTGGTGTGAGAGAATGAAGTCATCCAGAAAATCATGACTAGGTTATTGCAGCATGGTGGAATCTGTTGTGTGTTGCTTTTCATGTGAGGTTGCATTTACGTAGCATTTTTATTATTATTATATCCTGCGATGTAAAACCATATAATTTAAAGAATGTGTACTTTGTTTTTCACACACTATATATATATATATATATATATATATATATATATATATATATATATATATGTCAATGAGTGTTAATCTGTCAGTCTTTATCTTATTGCCTTTCAGGCAAAGCACTTTGATGGAGGAACGGGGGTGTGGGGTGCTCTGTGGCTCATAAAAAGAAGGAGAACACTCGGACTTGTGGGTAATTATGGCACAGGCGAATCAGAACATTTGAGAGTGCGTTGGAGGGCCAGATGTGTGAGGAATGTTTGTGGGCTGGGGTTGGAAGGGGGCTTAAAAGAACAGCCGAATCACACCGCCTGCAGATCGTTAAAGAGCTGACGAGCCTCCAGCGGTCTACTGTGTATTTTATACCGTTGCACTGAAGGCCACCGGCTCCACAGCCATTATACACTTTGGAACTAAGAGCTATGTACAAGGCTGCTGATTCCAAATCAGTACAGGGCTTTCAAACGCTGTCTGATAGTTGACCAATAGACACAACATAGCACTGACAGGCAATGGGCTGAACTATGTTGTGGGTTTTTATAAATATATTTCAAAATTCAGCCGAGATAAGGGTAGTATTCTCAGGCTGAAGATCAAATTTTGAAGACATGGCTATGAACCAGGCGCTTTACTCCTTTTGCCTGACCCTCACGTACAAAGTCATCTTATACATCTTTTACAAACACACAGTAAAAATCGAATCAACTGAATCCAGGAGCCTTATCTTAGAAATTGGACGCCCATCTGACCCTACTGTAGCGTAGTGAATCAGCCAAGAGCTATTTGATGTCCACAGTTTGGTGCTTTAGTTTTGGAGCTACAGTGCTATTGTGGCTAACAACTAATGGCAGCTCATACTGCACCAGCTAACACTGCCCACACGGCAAGCTTGTAACATCAGTCGCAAGCAGTCAAAATGTTTGCTGTACTGATAATAATAGTAGCCAGTGTGTTATACACCATCAGAAACCACATGAGCATGGCTTCACCTTCTTCATACAGAAAGCAATGAACATATTAAATGAATCCATGATCTTAAAAAAATACCGTCCTGTATCTTGGACCACCACCTCCCCCATGGCTGGCCCCCCTTCGCAAGCCCATCAGTTATGTGATGCTGCTCTGAGCAGCACTCCAGGACTCTGTGTGTTTGTTCAGCTGTTTCAGGGCCTGCCACAGAAGCCCTGGGAGGCCGGACAGAATTCATAACCCCTACTCATCACATGAAAGAAAAGAGAGAAATGCAGAGAAAGGGAGGAACAAGACACAGATGGAGAATGCAACAAGTTGAATAGGGGCTAAAGATCTATTTTTTAATGTCAGAACAGGAGATGTAGCAGAAAAGAGTGGACAGAAATGTTTGGATAATCAGACAGTGTTCAAATGGAAACCACAGCACAGTGTAAGGATTCCACAGCTTGAGTTTGAACATAGTGTTCACAGTGTAACTAGAGGTTTACCTACATAGCACTTATTAACTAGACGCATCAGGCGATTAAATCATGGTGAAGGGGCGTTGTTAGACACAATGTGAAGTTGAGTTAAAACGATTTTTAACTGTTTTCTTTAAAGGGCCTGTATCATAGTGTTCTTGTACTTAATTTTTGCCTCCTGAGGTGCACTTATATCATATATGTGGTATTATTATGTGCGAAACATACAATTCATAATTATGTTTATCTTATGCATAAACCTCTTTTATATCTTGGAATTAGAATTAAAATGCTCTGCTCTGATTGGCTGCCCTGTATTGTCCCTCATCCAAAAAAATAGTCAAGGCTGAGGCACTTCTTATAAATCTATTTTCCATCTTTTTTTATATATATATATTCCGCCTACAACAGTCCAACCCTGCACATTTATTGGAGTTTGTGAAATCACAAAAGCAATGGATTCTTAATTAACTTTTTACAGTTTTACAATTAGTTTCAGTGCATGGAGTGTATACAGTATGGAGTAAAAGGCACATTTGGGACTTCACAACGATTACAGTCAGTAACAACAACGATAATGGCTCCTAACTCCTATTTAAAAAAAATAGAAGGAAATTGTAAAAGCCTGATAAACTAGGCATAATCTAAAGTCCTGTTTGATTGTTTTTATTAATGGTTTGATTTGTTTTTAAAAAAAGATTGTGTTATTATTATTTTTTTTTTTTTTTTGTTTAATCATTCATCCCGCAGTGAAGGTTATGGGGGCCAAGCAACATAACAGTTTATTCCCTGAACAGCACAATGGTGGCCCATAATACAGAATTCAGTTGTGTGTGCACTCAATCCAGTATTTTACAGCTTATATTTTACTGTGTCTCAGCCAATCAGGTTTCAGAACTAAAACTGTCTGTCTTACAAATCAGCACTGAATGAAGAAGAACCTATGGCTCATTTACACAAGCAGAGATTGTTGCTGTTGGCTTTTTAAAGCACCACAGCAACATGCAGTGCATACATTTTCAGTACAGCCCAAGTTTGATCCAGTCACGGACCACTTTAGAAAAAGAAGCCTCCTTTAGAGCAGTCAGGCACCACCGATGAAGGAATGAGTGCTCTGTACTGCTTTTTTGAGCGATGATGACAGATACACATGTTTGCATAAGTGCTTAAAAGGCAATCTGGGTTCCACTGTGCGAGGCAAAGTATGAGTCAATGTACCCATTGAGTGGTGGATTTTATAGGCTCCCAAACCTCTGAACCTTTCCCCAGTCACCCTGAAGGCCAATCCGCAGCCTCTTTCTCCATCCTGTTGTTTTCCATCCTTTAAGCGAGGAGCGCAGCCTTACATAAGTGTCTTGTCAGCAGCACACACTTCCCAAAAACATTTCCTTGTGCAAACACGATGGGATGGCAGAGCCTAGACCAAAACACCTGGGGTCAGACAATAAAACTCATCCCGGGGCGTCCACATACACAGTTCCCAGCCCAGCAGGGCCGAGGCCACAAGCCAGCCGACCACGTGGGGCAGTTTATACAGTCATGGACCATTTTGGGCCTAATATATTTACGTAAGCATATCATGTGTTATTAAGTCAGACCTGAGGGTCTTTCCAAGTAATGGAGCGCTGAAAAAAAACAAAACAAAACATGAAAATGGCGGGAAAACCCTCTTAGCTCAGATGTTTCTTCAAGAGCCAAATCGTTTATTGGCCTCGATTTGCAAAAAAGGCTGAAATTTCAGCCTCGCTTGAGTAGAGAAACTCGAACCCTGGGTCCAGCTGTCCACACACTGCTGTCCCTCAAAGCCTGGCCGTTCAGCTCACTCTTTCACTCCATTCATCTCTCCATCCATCCATCGTCTCCACTCCCCCTTATCAAGTCAGGTGATCGATTGAAAGACACACCCAAACAAAACATGGCCCACAGTGTCCAGCAGTTTGCCCGGGTCCCCAGATTTCTCCTCAAGTCGTCCTGAATGTGCAGTTGTGACAAGCTGTCTCCACCAAACAAATCTGTCATTGCTGAAGTAGAGCCAAAGCCATTTACACTTAAAATACAGAACGAGGACTTCCGCTGCAAGCTAATATACAGTAATATTAGGAATATTTACTCTGTATTTTAGCAAATATGCTCGAACAGTTGTCGGATTGAGTTCCTTACACTGAAAACCAGCAGATGGGGAATGTGTTTTAGCTGGTCAGCTAAGTTTAAGATTCAGTAGAGTCAGCTCCCTTGCTGTGTATTGTCAACTGAACAGCAAGAACTCCTATATAAGCTTCCCTTTTTGTTATTTATCATGTCTTGATTTTTTTTAGAGTGAAGAAATTGTGGGGAATCAACTCCTGGATTTGAAGCCATCATTTCCCATGACTTTGAATTGGAACTGGAATTGAACTTCTCAAAGTTATGTACTGGAGGTACAAGGCTAATAGCTAAACACCATATATAAATAACTAGCTTACCTCAAAATAAACAACCTCAATAATACTTACTTACCAGATTTCTACAGACACTACATTAGTTGTTAACTATCAGTGTTCAGACACCAAACTTGGGGAAATTGACGTTATTTACCATATTATCACTTTAAATCTAAAGATGGCTTCCAGTCCCACCCCAAAGAATTGCTCTAATATGCTCTAATATTGCTCTAATAATTTGCAGCTAAACAATATGGACAAACGTGTGTGTGTGTGTGTGTGTGCATTTGCACATCTGTGTCAGCAATGGGTACATCCGCAAGTAGCTGAATGCATTCATTAGAAGGGGTGTGCACAAACATTTGGACGTAGGGTACATTTGACGTGCTGGAGCATACTGCACGTACACTACGAGGGCAAATGTCAAACATATGCTTTCTCTACACATTCGTCAGTAGTAGAGAGTGTGGTTTTGAGTCAGATGAGAGGTTGGTACACAGTGACTCACAGCTGATGTCACCAGTCACACTGATGTTATTACTGCAGCAAAACACTCAATCCCAACAAATAGTGTGTGCTTTACATAGGAAAACACGGCTCAGCAAAAGTCAAGGGTGAGCAGCGAAATACTGCAGGAGTGTGGCAGAGAAGAAGCAAGGACTGTGTGTGTGTGTGTGTGAGAGAGAGAGAGAGAGAGATCACAGATCTACCAGACTCGAGTGACTGTTTGTCATCTGCAGAAGCTGTTACGGCAAGTTTAGTGTGCACACATCTGTGCCTCTGCATCCGGTTCCTCTCGTGTGCAGGGCTGTGCATATAGTGTGTGGTATCAAGGGTAACAGAACACACTGCGGCACGGTTTAAAATATCACACATGAAACTCTTTGGTATTTTTTATGTAGTTACTGAATGGAGCTCTACATTCAATCATGTAGCCATATATAGTTAAAGGAACCCAGTGCTTTTAAACTTATCTCTGTGTAGAATGCGGCTAATTATCATGAACAAAAATTTTGGTGATTCCTCATATTTAGTAAAAGAACAAAAGTTTGTGGACTGGAAGCCAGTGGGCAGATCCTGAGGCAGCCATAGAAGAATCATGGTCTGTCTGAATGAGAGTGTGAAGAGCCTTTACATTGCTAAAGTACCTATAGATAGGTATATATATATATATATATATATATATATATATATATATATATATATATATATATATAGAGAGAGAGAGAGAGAGAGAGAGAGAGAAAGAGAGATATATATGTCAGGGGAAGATTCTTTAGACCTTTCTTCACACTCACACACAACCTTTATTACATGGCTAAACATGTTAATGGAACCAACAGTGGTTCTTCAATGGCATCCCTCAAGGAACCATTTTAAACACCTTTATTTTGAGTGGAAGTGTATTTTGAGACAACAACAGGTTGCTCTGTTCTTTTCTTAGCACCTGGAAACATGTCGAAAGTGTTGTCTGTGGTTAGCGATGGTACAATACAGAATTGAGAATAGCAGATTGAGAATAGGTTGAAAAAACACAGAATATTCCTTTGGCGGTGGCAGAAATGAGGGCGGCAGCAAATCAACCAAGACACTGGAAGCAATACGGAAATATAGAAACTTTCTTTACCGCAAAAGAGAAAGAAAAAAATACCCAACCACACAAACAAATACACGGCCTTCTTTTTCCTTCCTTCATATTGAACCCTAGGTTGTGAGTGGCACACAGTAGCGGCCTTATCAGCCAGTTAACTGGATGCCCATATTGCCCTCCCCTCTGTCACACGCAGTGAATTAGGGACCTTGAGCGGCACAATGAGGAATTGTCTGCGAAGGTTTATAATTGTCCTCAAAACCGCCCCCGCCAGCAAATCTCAGCTGAGAGGCGAGAGCAGAAGAAAGAGAATAAAGAGTGGGAGACTAGTGCTGATAGAACAGCCTTATCTAATCTGTGTGTGTGTGTGTGTGTGTCTGGATTTGTGTATTTATGTGTGCGTATGTGTCAGAGGCACCACAATTTTTATCCCCCACATTATTTCATCTGTGTAGCATGATGACTAAGCTGTTACGGGCATGAAACACTGAATTGGCGTACGGGCGCTTTCTCATGGTGGCTGACTCTGGTGCGATGACAGACTGGCGGGAGCTAGCAGTGTGTGTGTGTGTGTGGGGGGGGGGGGGGGGGTGTTGTTTGGAGAAGACGAAAAGATGGAGACCAGCAGATGTTTCAGCTTTGGCTGGAAAGGGCAATTATGAGCGACTCTTTAATGACGCTGGCAGCCGCCCTGTAAACCTGGTTCAGTGGAAGAGCTCCTCATTAGGGTGACCTATGAAGAAAAAAAAGAAAACAACAGAAAAAAAAAACACTGCAACCTGCCCAGCTCCTCCACCCCTCCCCGACATCATGGCAACAGGAAGTGCAGGTCCCGTGGAAGCTCGGAACATTCAAAACCTTGTTACTGTAAGTGTTTGTGCCTGTGTCTGAGAGAGAGAGAGAGAGAGAGAGAGAGAGAGAGAGAGAGAGAGAGAGAGGGAGAAAGAACATGTGCATGTGTGTGAATTAGCGGGGGTCTGATGTAACACTGGAGCGCTCTAGACTGAGAGCGAGTGTGTGGTATGATTATGATGCAGCTTTTCCATCCTGGAAGTCTGTGCACAGGGATATTGGGAGCTGGCAGGCCAGACCAGACTAGAGAGAGTGAGAGAGAGAGAGAGACGAAGGGAAAGTGGCTTAGGGCAGGTGTTGGCACATTAAACAACTGTGTTAAGAGCCCAGTATAAGACATCCTGTAATTTACACGTCTGATTTTCCCCACCCGTTTGTATATATATTAACCTCACTGGGTGTCATAAACCTTCATTTAATGGCAGCAGTACTGGTCTGAAAGTTGAGCACTGACATGGCTGCTTCTGGGGATGGTGATTCAACTGAAAGTGATGCTTCAGCCAAGAACATCTGATTTACACAGCTTTCCCAAAATCCCAACATCAGTCAACCAGACAAAACATGCTTGGTGCCTGAAGTCTCCTTATTTTTGGATTTTGTAGATAAGCACTGAAGCTAATGTAGCTATCAAAATAACAGCTTCTTCAATGATAGACATCGTACAGTTGTGGACGTTTGCCCTTTCAAACACTTTTCTCATGTAAGCTCAGTAATTTTACACTAAAACTCTCTAATAATCAATAATAATGGTTTCTTTGGAAGTATATTGTAACCTTTCTAGGTAAAACATTGATAGCTAGCTAAGTTCCACTAGACTGTATTCACCAGATCTTTAATGTTAGTGGCTAAACTTGCTCTTGCTGGTGTGTGTTAAAGTAATATTATGTGAGAACTGTTTTTTTCGTGCTCTCGGGCTCCCCCTACAGTCAGGAGGTGTAATTCACGCTTTGAGCCACCTCTCAAGAAGGACACGCATTACACATGCATTTCTGGACCTTTGAGAGACACAGAACCTTCACTGAAAGTGAAAAAGCATGTGGACTGAGGTGGTAGAGTAATACTACAGAATTTTACACAAATATGATCTGGGCTATGCAGCATTACACAGTTCTTGCTGGTGTTTTCCTGCCCTATTCACCAAAGTAGCAATGACGGCTATTCGCCCTATTACAAGTCAGCAGAGCATCCACATGATCTTAAAGATGTTATATCAATGTAAGAATGCTACATAGTGTTGCCATAAGTTAGCTTACCAATCATCTCACTGTCCAACCATCTTTGTGAAGTTAGCTGCTTGCCTGTTTTCTGATTATCATGCTCTGAATGCAGCTTGAAAACATGCTGAATGCTTCCATGGAGATGGGGTGACTGCTGCTGTCCAATTTTTTAAACATACATGTTTGACTCAGGTCTAGAAACACAAGTTTGTTGGTGGAGATGTAAGCTTCCATGACTTCCAGACTTGTTAGCTCCATTTGGCTCGTAGCTGCAGTGCATCGTGGCTAATTGACGACAGTTGAGGTAAGGGGAAAATTGTGTAAATTAGATTTTTGGCTGGACCATTGCTTTAAGCTCTTGGGCAGTTGAGTTAACTGTGTCTTTGCCCAAACCCCCTCAAACCATATATCTCCCACTCTCACGCACTTTGGCAAGACCAGGCTTCAGACCTGTCTTTCTGGGTTAAACCGCTGGCACGCGGGAGCTCTTGGCATAGTGTCTGCTATTGAGTTTTCATGAAAGTAGGTCATTGCAAAGCTCCCGTTGGACAAGTGCGGGGGAAGGAAAATAAACGAGCAGATGAATGAAGGAAGAGCTCGCTCGGAGCCCTATGGGGAGAGAAGATACCAGTTACTTCCTGTCCACAGGACGGCAGGACACACAAGGACAGGATGTTGCCTGCTATCATAATATCCCTCTTGTATCTGTGTGTGTGCCTCTCTCTCATTCTCCGAGACTGAATCACATGTGTTAGTCATTACTGATTGAGTATAGTTCACGGGTGGTCATGCCATGGTCTGGTAGTTTTGCCATATGTCCTATCAAGTCGTAATGATTTAGCTTTAGTTTTCATTAGCATGTCATTTTAAAGGAGCCACTCTATTGGACAACATTAACAACCTGATATTGCTGTAGTTTGTCTCTAAAGATTCCGGCGATTCAGGGAACCTAGATTTTTGGAGTATACTCTCAAAATAAAGGTGATCTTTGGACTGGTGTCACAGAGGAGCACATGTGATTCCCTAAAGAATCTTCATTTGACTGGTTTGACTGAAATTTTTAAAGAACCACTTACTGAAAGGTTCTTTTGTAAAGGTTCTTTCGGCCCAGACAGTGCTCATTAGTTCGGTTCATAGACGTCAAATCCTTGAACGTACTCAGCACACTGCACATGTGAGCAGTTTTTAGGACAAACAAGTCTTAAGAACAAACACGTTTATTGCCTACATGCATTCACTGTTGTGGTAGCTGAGGACAGATGTGATGCCTGAATGATAGTTAGCAGCGCTTGATAAATCCAGCACATACACTAGCATTGCACAGCACAGCACAGCACACATGGACACACTTATTTCCCAGTCTGGAAAACAAAGCAAGCCAAATAATTAAAAGAGCCTCAAATCTCCTAAAATACTCCATTACAAGCTAAAGGACAGCAGTCCTTAATACCATGTTTTAGAGGCCTAGCTTGTGGAACAATGGCAATGGCCAGTCTAAAAGCAAGAGGGCTAAATGGCTTTGAGAGTACAGCAGTGATCCATGTGTCGACCACATGTCCAGAGAAAGGAGAATGAAAGAGGCAGAAAAAGGTGTGATATCTGTGAAATCATTTTCATCAAAATTCAACCCAGAACATGTGTCCTTCTACTGGTGAGGTTTAGCTAACACTTCATCTCACTCCGTCTGATCTCTACAGAATGTGGAAGGTTTCCCAAATCACTCAGCGATGATCAACGGCCGTTGACGCAACTTACTAGGAACAGTATAATGGTGTTCTGACAGAGCTAAGCGGCAGACTGAAAAACTGTACGGATTAACTGTCTCGAATGTCCAGGGAAGGCTTTTGACTAGATTGTGAAGCATTGTTGTGAAGATTTGATTGCATTCAGTGAGAAAAGCATTAGTGGCACCAGGATGTTGGACGACCTCCACCCTAATTTATCCCAATAGTAACGAATAAAACACCATCATTCCAGAGAATGCAGTTCCACTGCTCCACAGCTCATTGCTGGAGGTCTTTATACCCCACTAACGCCTGGCATTAGGCACAGGGACTTGACAAGCTGTGTGTGTATAAATTTGCACATCTGTGTCAGCTAGATCACTGATTTAAAGGGGTCTACACAAACATTTGGACATATAGTGTATTTAAACATACTATTTTGCTGTTATCTTTGAACATTCGTTGTAAGTAAGCTGCTAACTCTTTTGTACATCAACATTACATGATTATTAGCTGCTAAAAACACACACACAAATGATACATATCACTTCTTTAAGACTGGCCGAGCTGTGAGAGAGCTGTCAGATATTAACAAAGTGCAGTGTGTTGTTTATGAACGAGAACACCATGTATTCTGTGCTTTTCATAGCCACCATGTGTGATATTTCTAATGAGCAATGTAACATGTTTTGACAGATATGAAATGAAGAGCCAATCTTCCAATGTGATGTTCACAACTGTAGCAGCAAAATGTAAAGAAAAGAGCTATAATATGTTTTAGTGTGAATCAGGAGGGAATTAGAAAACAAAATTACTGTTTTTTTTTGAAAAGCTAGCAGTGAAATAACATTACATTAATGGCATTAATGGCATTTAGCTGAAGCTCTTATCCAGAGCGACTTAGTACAAGATTACTCACATTACATAGGTGGGCCAGTGCAGTGTTAGGAGTCTTGCCCAGGGACTCTTGGTGTATTGGTGTAGCCCAGCACAGTCACCCAGACCGGGAATTGAACCCCAATCTTTCACATGGTGTGGCAGGTCAGTGGAAGGTAATGGTGTTATCCATTGCGCCACACCAACCAGTCGTCAAAATAGTCCAATTGTCCATTCCTCCGACACGTCCCTCCCTAGGGAGCAGTGTTAACAAACTGTTAAGACGCATACTTTGCTACACTACATGTCCAAACGCATGTGGATGCTCCAAATGCACCCCTTCTAATGAATGCATTCAGCCAAGTTGAAACCATTGCTGACACAGATGTGCAAATGCACACACACATACACACACGGGACAGACACAAGACACAAGAGCAGATGAACATGAACCTTCTGGCACCATGCCTAATGACAGGGGTGGTCTAGAGAGGTATAAAGCCCCCAGCATTGATCTGTGAAGCAGCAGAACTGTTGGGGCTCCATCCAGTACTTTTGGGATGATTTGGAGAGTTGGCAAGAGATGTGATTATCCAACATCCTGAATTTACTAATGCTCTTGTCACTGACTGCAATCAAATCCTCACAGCAATGCTCCAAAATCTAGCAGAAGGCCTTTCCTATTTTGCACAGTAGAGACAGTAACTCTTTTTAATATGAGCAGGTGTCCCAATACTTTTGTCCATATAGTTTCCATATAGCTTGCTACGTTTCTTGAATTGAAAATGTCAAGACAGCAAATTTGCTATTTCTTTACTTTTATTAAGACCACAATGATTCATCAGAACAGCTACAGAAACTGTGATTGGTCAGGATACTCACAGCACCCAGTGCAGAACAATACGATTGGCTGTAGCCTTACAAAGCCTAGCATCGCGATACTGATAAACAACCAATATATTGTACAGACTACAGCCCATACAATGGTAGAGAAGGTAACCAGACGGTGGCTGACATTTTAACCAGCAGATCAGGGCAGTGCATCACTCAGGCTGAAAGGAGAGACCGGGGAGGAGAAAGGGAGGGTCACAAAGAGAGGAATAAAAGGGGAAAAGGGCGGTGTAATGTAGGGGCAGATATTAATCAGATTATCTGATTACACTAAAAAGAAAGTGCTGAATAGGATACAGGCTATTGTGAAACTCCCTCCTGTTCCAGGACAGATGGGCAGAGAGGAAAAACACTGTTTTTACATGACACAACCCTGGGTTTAGATTACACTCTACACGCATGCTAACAGGTGTGCTAAATAATACTGTACAGAGATTCAATTATGTACTGTGTATATGCACACACACACACACACACACACACACACACACACAAGAGACCTCTAATCACAGACTTTCATACACATGTCTGTAACAGTGATCCTCGTTCCATATACTGCACACAGGCAGTACATACACTGCTGGTTTCATATCCAGGTACGGCAAGTTAAGTGTGACTGAAGGACAAACTTTCATCACAGTTTCAGTTCAGTCGAAAAGACAAAACAAATACTCATACATAAAAGCACGTGAAAGCACTTCTATCTGTGCACACATAAATAATCATTTCCTCCTTCATTACACCCACACACACCAAAATAGGCCTCAGTGTGTGTAGGAACTTCACAGGCGGTTTGAGTACTCATAGAGCGGCAAGAAAAATCCCCCTAACATTCACATGATTAAGGTTATGCATTCTAACCTTAATCATGTGTTGGGACCAACAAAGTGGCCCTGACCTTGTAAAGTGCTTTTCTTAAAAGCTACACGTTTCAAGGAGAAAAATGCCTACTGAGGTTATTTGCATAAGAAAGGAGAAAGTCAAGGAAAAATAAGTGCCAAAAGTCAAAGATAGAGTGGAAATGAGACTCCTAACAACCCAACATGATCTCAGACAGAAACATCCATGTAGATTGATTGTTCCACTCCAAAAATCTGACCTATTTGTTTTTTTTGGTACCCATCCACTGGCAACGCTGTTAAGCGAAATACTCACAAACACTCACATAACCCGTCTGTCATATACTCGAAGGAGAATTGAGCCTGCAAGATAAAGCTGGAGAAAGTCTTGCTGTTTATAAACTTTTTTAAGACCCTAAGATTGCTGGTTAGAATCCCTGGTCATGTTGCCTGCCATCAGCAGCAGTCGGAGCCTGAGAGAGCACAATTGGACTCGCTCTCTCCGGGTGGTTAGATGCCTCTCTTCCCACATCCTATCATTTCAGTGTTATGCTGTCCAGCACAGATATCTGCTAGTTGATGCATCGGACCTGGGTACCGAGGTAGCACGTTGGTTGTCTATTGGCATTGCACTGGCAGCAGTTTGAAAAGAGGTGGTGGCTGATTGCCACAGCGCTCAGTGCTCATCCTCCCAGTATCGGCAGTGTCACATGTGTTAGGGGACTATCACTAGCAATGTCCCAACACTAGGAGGGTGAAGTCTAGCATGTGTTCTCTAACACATGAAGCCATCCACTGGCTCTTTTCAAACTGCTGTTGATGCAGCATTGTTAGGCAGCCAGCACACTCAGAGGAAAGCTTGAAGGCTCCCCAGCTCCGATACAACAGCTAACAAATGCCTGTGCTGAGGACTGACTCCAGCTAAGGTGTAGGTTAAGGTTAGGTTTAGATTAGGTTTAGGTAGATTAAGGTCATCAAATGACATTTTACCTGCTTGTAGTTTTCCTTGGTTACGGTAAGGTTGGGTTTGACAAGTCAACACTAATTTGTGAGTCGATTCTCCTTTGTGAGTCAACTCTAAACAAAGTCGTCTGTAGTCTTTTTTTCGCCGCTAGAGGTCGGGTGTCCTCTGAAAGTAGCAATTGGTCATTCTACAAGATGGTAACAAATGACCAACTTTGTCATTTACGCTGTGAGATCAGCTGTAAAAGACCTCTTGTCAGATAATTAATACATAAAGCTAACATAACATAAAACTCAAGCTCAATTCTCATTTCAGATCTGAATAAATCAGCAGGTGTTTCTGTCCTTTCTTCCACTGTGAGAAGATGACGCAATTCTGTGATACTAAAAATATGTTGATCTGATCAAGAAGCTCTTACTGTAAAAATCAACAGATCAGACTGCAAAGCTTCTTCAGATTCTCTTTAGTCTGGAGCTGTGTTATTATGACCCCTAACAACTTGGTGGTAGACCACTAAAACCTCCCCTGTGAGATAAACAGTACTTAAAGCTTTCAACTTATAGAGAGGGAAGAAAATCGAGCTCCGTTTTCACTTCAGATCTGAAAAAGAAACGGCAGGTGTTTCTGTCCATCCTTCCACTGTGAGAAGATGACTCTGAGTCATCTATTAGTTTAAAGAGATAGAGAGCTGTTCAAGAAGCTCCTACTGAGGAAAAAAGACAAAAGTAGAATATCTGATCAGACCAAGACTGATCACTCCAGAGTCCAGATTTCTGCTCGCTGCTCACTGATGCAGAAATAAACGAACCTGTACTGGGAAAACAAAGTGTGCCCTCTCAGTATATTTAACACTCTTGCTAATCAGGTGTGGCAACCCATCAGTGAGAGAAACAGAGAACAATAATTGCTCAACTCCTCCATCTGACTCAGATATGAATAATAAGTTAAAAGTGTACACGCAGGGTGAAACCGTAGAGGCCAAGTGTTGAAAACAAGCCTTCATCACTGAAACAGAGTGCAAAAAGAAGAAGGGAAAGAAGAAGTGGCGAGGACAGTGTGATTGGTAAAAGGAACTGAGAGAAGTCCAGCGCAACAACATCTGCTACCGCTCCTACAAAAAAAAAACCCAGCCCCCTAACACACCACGCTGTTTGTCTCTGGGTCACAAAGAGGGCCAAAAAACACAAATACACACACACATACACATACGTACACATAAACACACACAAAGTCACTCCTGGAAATGTGCGTGCATCGAAAGCTAAGTTAGTAAGTAAATAGGCTATGCCGCATATCTGATCTGGCGTCAGTGTGGCCCGGCTTTCGCGCGGAATAATAAACGGGAGTGACACGAATCAATATTATCTTTTCATTCACAGGGGAGAAGAAAAGAACTAAAGAGAGGCCACAAAAAGAGAGAGGAGCGAAGGAGAGAAAGCCCCCATCTGACTCCCTCTAACCCATCCACGTTCTTCCCTGCTTTGCCTGGCCTCTTGCTTGGCAACTGAAGGTCCTTCACAAAGAATTCCAACGTTCGGCCAAAGGCAAGAGCCCCCCCAGCGGAACGATCGGTTGCCCCAGGAGACCGTACTCCAATAGATTCCACCAAATTCTGAGATTGGCACACGCAATGTAAAATATCACATAAATATCGGAGGCACGGCCTGTAGTTTAAGCATGAACCTGTGCACTCCGAATGAAAGGGTGTATACGAGAGTGGTTTTCAGCCGCTAATGCTAATGTAGACTAAGATGCTTAAATGGGTCTATTGACCACATTCATGTCCTCAGCTCATTAGTAGTCACAAAATCCCCTTCGCCTGTTGCACTGCTTTCTATTCTACACTCTCTGTTCCCCTCTCTCTCTCTCTCAAACACACACACATACACACAGAATGAAGAGAAATTCAATCTGGACTGTCTAAGTAGAAAGGGTATAGAAATAGTAGACCAACTGCTTTACACAGACACACATACTGTGCTTCTAGAAATCGCTTACTAAAAGTTACTCAGTGGTACGGAAAATTGTTTACACATGCTAGTATCTTCATGGAAAGAACGATCATGGAAAGACACAAAGTCTTTCAATGGGAACCGGACTGCTTCAATGGATAAAACCCTGACACTTGGGAAAGAGGATTGGTTTAATCCCTTAAACTGCAGCTTATTATTCACTCCATATTATTCAGCATTATTCATTATTCTGAATGATCAGGCTTATTATTTCAGTAGCAGCTATAAAGAATTTCAAAACTGCTTTAAGCCTCCATAACATCTCTTTATTTTGGGATTATTCAATTGCAGGAGCCATTGATTAGTGTAGCTCTGTTCTTACTATGCAGTCTGTAACTGAACTTCTGTAGTCTGTAACTGTGTTCTTAATATTCCCGTTAGTCTGTAAATGTGTTCTTAATATTCCCGTTAGTCTGTAACTGTGTTGTTAAGATTACCTTTAGTCTGTAACTGTGTTCTTAATATTCCCTTTAGTCTGTAACTGTGTTCTTAAGATTACCTTTAGTCTGTAACTGTGTTCTTAATATTCCCTTTAGTCTGTAACTGTGTTCTTTAGATTACCTTTAGTAAGTAACTGTGTTCTTCAGATTACCTTTAGTCTGTAACTGTGTTCTTAAGATTACCTTTAGTCTGTAACTGTGTTCTTAAGATTACCTTTAGTCTGTAACTGTGTTCTTAATATTCCCGTTAGTCTGTAACTGTGTTCTTAATATTCCCGTTAGTCTGTAAATGTGTTCTTAATATTCCCGTTAGTCTGTAACTGTGTTCTTAATATTCCCTTTAGTCTGTAACTGTGTTCTTAATATTCCCTTTAGTCTGTAACTGTGTTCTTAAGATTACCTTTAGTCTGTAACTGTGTTCTTTAGATTACCTTTAGTAAGTAACTGTGTTCTTCAGATTACCTTTAGTCTGTAACTGTGTTCTTAAGATTACCTTTAGTCTGTAACTGTGTTCTTAATATTCCCTTTTGTCTGTAACTGTGTTCTTTAGATTACCTTTTGTCTGTAAATGTGTTCTTAAGATTCCCTTTACTCTGTAACTATTCTTAAGATTCACTTTAGTCTGTAACTATTCTTAGGATTCACTTTAGTCTGTAACTATGTTCTTAAGATTCCCTTTAGTCTCTAACTGTGTTCTTAAGATTCACTTTAGTCTGTAACTGTGTTCTTAAGATTCCCTTAGTCAGAAACTGTGTTTGTTTAGTCTGTTGCTGTATTCTTTAGTCTGTAACTGTGTATGATTCTCCTTCATCTGTAGCTGTGTCTGTTTGGTCTGTAACTGTGTTCTTAAGATTCCCTTTAGTCTGTAACTATTCTTAAGATTTTCTTAAGAAAACTTAACTGATGAAGTTTAAATAGAACTAACTTGCTGCAATAATCAAAACATTTGGAAAGTGTTCGGAATTTTACAAAAAGTATACCTCTCCAACTATTAGTAGATTGTGGCTCAATCATGTTGCAGCCAGTGGCACAGGGAACATTTCACTGGTAGAGTGAATGGATTGGATTCAAATAAATACTGTAACACCATCTGTAAAAAGCTGAAGATCAAAAGATTGAAGTCATAGCTACCTACAAAAGGTGTTTACAAGCTGTGATTCTTGCCAAAATGAGTGTTACTCTGCTGATAATGGAGAGTGCCCAAACCTTTGCCTCTTGCCCTTTTCCTTTTTGTTATTAAACTGTGAAATATGGAAATAACCAGTAAGCTTGCTTAAAAATGTAAAGTCATCTTTAACTTTATGTCTTTTGGAAATCAGGTCATCAGTACTCGCTTAGATATTCACAGTAATAGATATTTTGCCATTTGCATGCCACTGTATAGAACTTTGCAGTTATGGGGCCAACTTTTTCCAGGCAGACCGAGATCCACAAAGTCCAAGACAGATAGTTTGGGAGGAACTGCGTGTTCTGCTCCAAAGCTGGATTTTTCGCTCATTTCTCTGCTTTTATCTGTGTGTTGGCAGAGCCATCCATCTATAAACACGAGCACACCGCTGAGCACACCGCTTTGCCCACTTCACAACTAATCATACATATTCCTCAGTTCTCTCTTTCCCCCACCATCATGACTTTGATGGGCCAAAGCCACAGGCGTGCAGGAGAACCTGATAGTCGTGGAAGCCTCGATGCTCGCTCTGTCTGGGCTGGAATGCGTTTCTGCAGCACTGCACTTTTTTGCCATATCAGGGGAATGATTGCAGCTCCCCTCTGGAACGATCAGCTTCCATCTTCATCCAGACAAGCCACCCACACATCCACGCCTGGACATGCACGTGCACACACACACACACAGATACACAGTCATGCACCCGCGCGCACACATACACACCTCGAAACTGCACAACCTCATCAAATTAAATATGCTTGAAAAGGCGACCACACACTTGCAGAAAATGGCCATTTCAAGCAGTCTGGCTTTCACTTCCTAAATTCTGGTCATCTAACATTCAAACAGAACCACATTCATTTTCACTTATACACACAGACACAGTAAACCAAAAATGCTAATTTTGCTAACAGCGAATAAAGGTAAATACGTACCAACTAACATTAGAACGTCATGCTAATGAATGATTATTGAAGAGTTTTTACACACTGTACTCCACCTAAAGACCATTCGGGATTGGTGGTGGGCAACAGATCAAATGAGGAGTCACAATGACGATGAGCAGCACACTAATGAATAGCTGGATGGGACACCTCCTGGCACCATTTATTGCATAAATATCACAGAAACAATTAAACCGCGCTAATTGGGAAGTCCTAATTACAATCTTGAAAAGTCTGTGCCATCATGACCTACACACTGAGCAAACCTGGAAGCATTCCACCATTCCACAATTTGGAGCAAGTAAACCCTGTGATATCACTATAGATGAAAGCTATGGTTAAGTCAGTCACATTTATACTCTTTTAAAGGCTCCTTCATATATGAAAATTAAGACGTCACTGCGCACATTCCTATACGTGATGTCAAGCAACACATCCAATAGAGGGTAGTTCAGAGTAAAAGGTTTCTAACAACACACATGGCAACATTGGAGGAGGTTGTGATGAACTACTTTATCCAAAATGTGGCAGTGATGTTAACGGCTGTAAATGGTGTTAAAAAGTTCCTTCATAAGTTCGTTGAGTCCATATGGCAGTGGTCGTGTTTCGCCTAAACTATTGGCTACACTGCACCCACAGTTCCAATGGTACTGCTCTGTTTTGTCCATATGTGTACGAAGGCTCTGGCCATATCAGTATCTATATTTAACGCTGAGCATAAATGAGCCTTGAACTGGTTATCTACACAACATGTCTCGGAAGAAGGCCATAAACCTTGTCCAATGTAAAATATATTATTATATGATTAGCTAGAAGAACTTGAACCTTTATTAAGTGGCAGAGCCTAGATGTTCCTATTCAGCACTGGAAATTAATATCTCTTTAGGTCCAGTACTGCAACCTCAGAATCAAGGTCATACAAACTGGCCAATTTGAAGAACCACCATTCGATTAGAAGCAGCAACAGCAAGAGCAAATGTGACTTATGATTGGATTGCAGGAGAAGAGGTGTGGTCGGAAAGCCTAATCACTTTTTTAAATCTAAGGTTTCACCTGCTTTATCAATTCCCCAGTTCAATAGTTCCACTGTTACACCATTCGCATGATTCCTAAAGTTACATCCAACTACAGTTGTAAGTTGATTTGTATAAAAGTGTCTGCTGAAGTGGAGATGTACAGGTGTAAGGTGATGTAAGGTGAATAGCTCCATATCTAACTGTCTTGCAATAAGATCTGCTTATGGAAATATATTAGGACAAGACAAGACAACCATATTCACAATTTGTGTTGAACACATTTTGGACTCCACCTTTTACCCATACATGCAGGGAACACACACATGTGAGCAAACATTGACAGTGAGCACACGTGCCTGGAGTGGTGGGCAGTCATTGCTGCAGCACACAGAGAGCAGGGAGGGTCAAGGGCCCAACAGTGCACAAGCAGCTTCCCGAGCCTGGGTATCGAACCCACAACCATGTCATAAATAGCCCAGTCCTCTGACCACTGAGCTACCACTGACTCCATTATTAGAAAATGGACATCCCTGGACTTTTTATTAAAGGAATACTCCAGCACTTTTTATACTAATGTTTATCTGTTGAACCGCAATCGCACAGATTACCACTGGTTGATTCATTGATGTTTTCCTAGAAAACAACAACAACATTGGCTTAAATGACTAATAGAAATCAGTGGTGGAGTTGCCTAAACAACTATGTACTGCCAATTCACCATATGGGCTGGATAGCATAGTGGATAACATGTCTGCCATCCATGTGGCAGATTGTGACAAGAACACCAGTTTTGGGCCAAACTCCCGGTGCTACCTTTGCCACCTCTTTGATTCTGCCATAAGCTGTGAATGTAACTGTATGCTACAGACATAGCAGATATGATATGTAATGGAAAATTAACCCAAATTTAAGGTCAACAGAGGTTGTGTGGTCATTAAATGATGCATCGTGTGTTCCAAATTATATTAATTCTATTCAAAACATCATGTAGAGGAGGTGTTCAAACACAATCATTTATGAGTGTATGCTCTGAGTTTGTAGTTTGCAAACAGTGAATCCATATTCCGAGCACTTGAGGAACTGCTGATCGGGCTGAATGAAGACTGCATAGTAGCTGTGAGCAGTGTGAAGTCAGAGAGTTTCTAATTGTGCTGCGGTATGCACTGAGGTCTAGGCACACATGTGCGCTTTAAATGTCAGAAATGCTGTACATGTGTGACGAGGGCTGCGAGAGGTTTGGGTGAGATGTGCAAAGGTGTGAAATGTGGGACGTTTGCAAGTGTGAATGTGGTGAAGCACATGCGCACAAAACAATATCCTGTTCGGGTGGATATCATGCAGTAAGGCCCATGGCAGTTGCTCTCATTCCTAGTGCCGGAGACTTCATGCACTCCACATTCTTGCAATATCCAGGCTCTAACACACCTGACTCAGCTCTTGCAGGGCTTGAGGATTACCTGATGGGTTGAATAAGAGCTGGGAAAACACAGAAACGCGCAATGCACACACTGTTGGCCCATGGAGAACAAGTCCCCCATCAAATCCCTTTTGAGAACTGTCATACTGCCCCCTGCTGGAGTAATGCTATTTGTCTACTACAGACACCAGTCTATTAGCCAGCCTTTTCCCTCAGGTAAACTCTGTTACACTCTGTTGGTAATTCTAAAAACCAAAGTTTTACTCCTTTTTCAATAATTTCTTCTACATGATTCACTATGAGCCACTTAATACATATTTCAGTCTATACTTGATCTAGATATACTGGTTTGTCTATTAAGAGACTGAAGTGTCTCACTGATTGTGAGACTGTTTTTCCATGCAGTTTTGGAAACTGGTCACAAAGGTAATGAAACGTTTCACATGTGTCATGTGTGTTATATAACAGACGGGTAAGCTTTAGTGTATGGTTTTGTCATTTCAGCTACTCTCATTAAACCGAATATCGTGTTTAATCTTCTCTCTTTCAATACTTCGCTCCCTCTCTTTTTTTCTTTAATGGAGGCGACCTGCTGTAACCTAAGGCCACCACACCTTATTAAATGCTGTTGTTCAGATTTCTTCTCCCAAAGGCAATGCAGGCCAGTGTTGTGGAGACGAGTCGTAATTCACTCATAATGGGTCTTAATTAGGCCACTCACAATTCCCTTTCCGAGTGTAATGAAATGCTGTTTATTGTCATTGTAGATGTATGATGAAATTGCGCTGTGCGACTTCCTGAAAGTGATACTAGGCACCGGTCAGTTAAATGGAAAATAATCGAAGCCATCAGATGAATCACACACTAGATAAGATTAAGGGGACATCTTAAGATCTGGTTACCTTGGGAGGCACTTTACAAAAAGCAGGGGTGTTGATACTGATTAAATGCCATAGCTAAATTAAGCATTTCAAAATTTCCAGATATATGCAATCTGACTAACTGTCTGACTAATTATTATGCTACAATAATTTATTACTTACATGCCAGTTTACCTGCCACTTGCTCAAGCTACCTGAATCATAAGGGTTACATCAACCAAGAAACAGGAATTCAGTTGTGAAACGTTCTCTTTTTGAGTACTCTTTCCCCGCTTTCCTCTTTTAGTTTGACAGCGGTTAATAATGTCAGTACTACTGTTGCATCACTTCACAGATTTCATAAAAAGCCTTGATTCTTTGCTGCAGTGAAAAACACTCAGATCTGAGTTGCTGATTTAAAGATGTGGTGCATGCATCAGCAAAATCGAGAGCCGTAGTGTGGCCGCACTATAGACCAATATGCAAAACGCCTATTATGGGTCGAGGACAGGATTGCAACAGTACTGTTTATAGGTATACAGTGGTATGAAAACTGATGGTTCTCACACCATGTTCAAAAAAATATAAAACCAAACAGAGAATCCCACCAACTTCTTAACATCTTCAGAGTTTTAAAAACCAAACAATCAATTGATTAATGGAGAAAATAATCAACAGATCAATCCATGAAAATAATCATTAGCTGGAAAACAAATGTTTAAAAAGAGCTTCACCTCACATGCAACTTTCTTACTTTTTTATGTGAGACATTTACATATACTTCCATTAATAAATTGTTTCAAACTTTAGCTATGGTGAAGTTTTTTGTTCAGCCTAAAATTCTGTTTTCATTTCATATCATTTCATTTAGGGGTCAATGTATAATTACAATAATAATTATAATAATAATAATTATTATAATAATAATAATAAGAAGAAGAACAACAACAAGAGGGAGAAGTGTAAAATACAGTAAAATGTAATACTGTAAATTTGCTGAGACAGTTATCATACAGTGAAAATCTCATATCAAAGCAATCCTAGTCCAGCAGAATGTCAAATGTGCAACAGAAGAAATCAGGAGAACAATCTGGAGATATAGATATTTTTTGGCTCTAAGACAAAATATCATTTTAATAATAATAATAATAATTTTAATAAGTGTGTTTGTGTGCCTTATTATGTGTGCAGAGGTTTGATTGTATGGTCTGTGTTGTTTTTGTGTATGTGTGTGTATAGTACTGTACAGGTGTGGATATTGCATCGTTGTGTATGTTAGGTTACATTCCATGAGGCTGATAACATGATGGGTGTTAACTTGAATTTTAACGTGTGTTCTTTGCCTGGGTGTGTGTGTGTACTCACTGCCCCTAACACATGTGTGTGTGTGAGTGTGTGTTCACTACCAGATGGGTTAAATGCGGAGGACACATTTCGCTGTACAGTGTACACTGTACAGTGACAAATACGTGCACCTTTACCTTTTTTTTTTTAAGGATGGGCCAGTGACAGCAAATGACAATTAGCTTTTTGAGCTGACTCAAACTGGGTCCTTTAGTTTTGCTCTTGTGTATTAATTAGTAAAATAGAATGATTCAAATAATAATTTACTGTGCTATATTAAACATACTTGACATGACGTGTTATTTTGGCCAGTCTTATCCACCATTGCAGGACCAATTGAATACTATGGGCCTTCTAATTCAGGGGTCATCAGTTCTACCAGGGCTGGAATTTATGACCCCGTCCTGAAGTGAGACCTAATGAGGCTGAAACAACTGACCTGGAACTTCTAATGTTAAAGAGGATGGTCTCAGTGCACAAAGAAAATGAGTGATTTAGTAGAAGCTCATTTCTATATTACAGCATTGAGGTATCAGGATCACAAAAGGCATCACAAATTACATGAACAATTAACAAACAATATCTGGTTCAATGCTGGTAGACCTCCATCCTCACTGTAGATCTCTTCTCTTCTTTTCTCAGGTCCTTCTTTCTTTGCCATTTACTGAGTCAGCCCACAGCTCCAGTAAATAACACTAATCATGAGCTCGGCAGCCAGCTTCATGTAGAGTCGGCCTTAATTTAAAGCTTTTACAAGTCCTATTAACAGCCATTAGGCAGGGTAGGGGCTGTTACATGAGAGTCTTTATTTAAACTGTCTTCAACAGGAAAACATGGGGGGAAAAAACGAGTTTGGAGTGTGTTGCCCCCCCCCCCCCAACCCCCCCTTAATATTGCATTCAGAAAGAAACATTATTACTGGCAGGCCTGGTGGAAAAGGCAATCACGCAGCTTTCTAACAAGCCAACATTTTCCCTCGTTTAACCTACTTGTTCATCAGTAACTTGTTCATACGAAACAAAAGGCAGCTCTATGTGGAGCAGTTGGAGTTTCTGTACAAGCTGTGCTGTTCAGTTTGATGACCTTATTGTTGAAGAAACAATAGGCGGCAGAAGAACATTATACGTTAAGAAGGAAACAGCTCAGAGAACTGTTTACTGAAAAAGCCTCTAATTCAGGTGGACTGACTTTTTGTTGACACAGACAAAATATTCAGTCAGACTTTGCCAAAGAGACACAACAGAACATACAGTAGGCACGAGAGAATGAGGAAATTGGGGCAAAACAGTATTGTGTCTCATCAAACAGAAAGGCCTTCTCACATGTTCACTCCCAGACTGAGGTACGGTCTATGAACAGACTGAGTCATCAACCACACACTCGGTCACCTCCAAACTAATCTTACCACACACATACTGTAGTAAAGAAAATGTGATTCCATTTGGTTTGTAAGACTAATGGAAACTGTCAGCTTTGGTAAATCATATGAATTATTTATCACATTGAAATTAAAGGCAAACCTGTATAAAAATGCTTAGAATAATAAATAAGTAAATAGATGTCTTTGTTATAGTAATAGATAGAACAGTTAGTAACAATAGAAAGCGTACAGTGGCATACAAATGTTTGGGCAGCCTTGTTAAACATTTCTGCTTACTGTGAATAGTCAAATGAGATGAAGATGAGCAGATCTCCAAATGCCATAAAGATGAAATATTCCTTTTTGTTGAAACAGGATTTTTTGTCGGTTTGTACAATTGTAGAGTGGAATAAGGAAAGTACCATAAGGAGCACCATGCAAAAGTATGGGCACCCTAATAAATAGTATAAATAAATGTTTTTATGTTTTTTATAAAATGCAATTACTGGTGTCTTTGCTGATTTTGACCAAAGAGTTCTGTTTTGACTTTAGTCCACAGCAATTGTTTCCAAGCTTCACATATTAATTTTTGTGTCAAGGTCACAGTAAAGTTTTCCTTCTTATGACTCTTTCAGGTAGATTACACTTGTTCAAGCAACACTGCACAGTGGAACGGTGCACCTCTACTTTTGACTCGGCTGAAAATTCATGCTGGTACTTGGCAGTCATATGACGGTTTTGACTTGACTGTCTTACCGACATACAAGCAGTTATCACCAAGAGAAATCTAACTTTGACTTCCACAGTTCCCCTGAACTGCCAACTCCTATTAACAGTCCACACTGCAGAAATCACAAGCTGAAAAAACTTCCCTTTTTCTTATAGCCTTCCCTTGGCTGCAGATATTTTAGACAGTTGTTTAGAGGAAACTTTTTAAGAATAAACTCCTGGAGGTTGACATACAAGGACTGACTAACGGCTTATAGACTGGTCTTATTTTTGAAGTTAAATTAGTTAAAACAAAAAAAGTTTTGGCTGCTATCCAGGTGGAAAGCGGCAACTATACTTTTTAGTTATTATTTTTTAATTAATTTTCAATTCTGTAAATTGTAATTTACTGTGCTATATTAAACATATTTTATATGTTATTTTGGCCAATCTTATCCACTATTGCAAGGCCACTTAAATACTATGGGCCTTCTAATTCAGGGGTCATCAGTTCTACCAGGACTGGAATTTATGACCCCGTCCTGAAGTGAGACCTAATGAGGCCGAAACAACTGACCTGGAACTTCTAATGTTAAAGAGGATGGTCTCAGCACACAAAGAAAATGAGTGATTTAGTAGAAGCTCATTTCTATATTACAGCATTGAGGTATCAGATCACAAAAGTTTAATATTTTATTATTATATTTATTTGTAATTATTATTTAATGCTTTTTTGTGTGTGTTTCTTTGGGCTTTCATTTTAAATGTTTCTGGTTATGCAAAGCACTTTGGATAGCCACTGTTTATGAAAGGAGCTATACAAATAAACTTGTCTTGACTTGCCTTGCTATTAGAATTGGCTCAAATATTGTGTAATTGTGTTTTATTGAAGAATTAAACCTGTTTATGTGTCGGGAAGGTTTTTGAACACTACTATCCTAGGATGTTAGCAGTTACACATTCACCCTACTGAAATGACACTCTGAACTACTAAACAAGACAACTCGCTCTTATCAGCAATAGAGCCTCCATTACTGCCACTCATATTACACACCTGCTCCAGACACCCATAAATGCTCCCATACACTCACCAGTCATTCCAGCCACCACAAAACGTTCCAGCTGCAGCCATGGACCTTGACCTGCAAGGGCTAACAGAGAGCAGGGCTAAAGTCCTTCAAATAACAGATTAGCAAAGTACACTAAACCTCCTAAACTCCTGCTTTGCCACTGACCTATATTCACCCGCAGAAATACAGATGGGGTTATAGGAAATGTGGACTTGTTTGTATGTGTATAGATACTGTCAAAAGTTTAGGGTCACTTTGCATTCTTTTGAAATGTGATGTTTGGTTTTGTCCATTAAGACTGACAATTCAGGCCATCACCTTAATCAACAGCTGATCATCATCATCAGCTACAGGCCATATATATTACTGACAAACTATTATCACACCTATCCTACAGTTACTGCATTACTGCACCATTATTAATGTCATGTTTACACTGCTGTGGTTGCACAATATTTAATCTGTATAGTGTTGCATACTGCTATTCTGTGAATAACACTGTAAAGCACACTGTATAGAAATGTCCTGGTAAAGTCTCTATATATCTAGACTCTATATATTGTGTAGTGTCTGTAAATTATATGTAGAGTAGCTGTATATTGCTAATACTAGAGGGACACTAACAGCCGGAACAAGTTCCTTGTGTGTGTGAAGATACTTGGCCAATAAATCTGATTGTGATTGTGATTCATGATATCTGACATATTAAAAGTCTTATGCAAAGCTCAGTCTGCAGGATATAATCTTTTACAATGTTCACTGTGTCAGATTAGGTAATTATTGTGCTGTAGTTTTGTACTCTGTCTTGATCGGGAGATAAACAACATTTGTAGGTATTCTTGGAGGAGGATCAATTAGCTGTCAATCTTGACTACAGAAGCACTGTCTGTGATGCTGGCAGTTATGTGTTCAAAATAGAAAAGATGACTGTGGACTCCTGGGTGTCCCGAAGAGGACTACATGGGCTGTCTATCCTTCGAAGACAACTTGAGGTAACGTCAATAATATTATGGAATTGTAGCCTCCAGGTTCACTGTGTGTAAACAGAAGGTCCTGTGGAGGGAAAATGATTGAAAAACTTTTTAGCTTTTTGAACTCAGGCATGGTACTCCCTCGATGAAAGGTCAAAAAGTCAGAAGATTGTTTCCACAGCTCAGTGAACCTTTCCTCAGTTTCGTTGTTCCATCTGAGAGCTGCAGCAACAACATCCGTCTTTCTCTTTCCCATGTTTACATATGTGCTCCAGAGAGCACTCTGTCCTGTGATTGGACAAAGTCAAGGAACATTTTGCAGGACGTGACAAACTAGGTGTAAAAAGATGTTGTATTTCTATTTTTAGGCTGATTATTATTATATTGTTTTATTGTATATTGATTTTTGTATTTTAGTTTTTTTTCTCTATATTTTGTTTTGGATTTTGTTTTGCTATTTTATTTAATTATATTTATATTCATGTTTGTGTGTTTTATAATTTTGTTTTAAACAGAAAGGAGAGGGGTAGATGTGCCTTGCGGGAGAGGCCATGGAAAAACAAACAGCTGTACTATGTAATTGTACATTGCTGATATTGGTGATTTTTGCAAAAGTAATAAACAGAATATTCAAGAAATCACTGTTCTCTGATTAAGGCCATTCATCACTCACGACACTTGTATTTGGTCCCGACGCTGGAGATTTGTCAGCTGTGACAAAATCGGGCTGAATCAGAGCCGACAAATCTCTAGCGTCAGGACTGAATATGAGTGTCGTGAGTGATGAATGGGCTTAATCAAAGAACAGTGATTTCTTGAATATTCTGTTTATTACTTTTGCAAAAATCCCCAAACCTTTCTTCTAACTTCTCTGGGAACTTCAGCTACAGGGATTTGCTCAGTTCCACCAACAGCTCACCTTAAGGCTGAGGAAAAACTATTGTATCCCAATACACTGCTTTTGTTCTTTCCAATATTTTGACACAGAAAAAGTAGTGCCAGATAAAAAAACAAACTTAACCACTATCCCACTAAACCACTATAATGCTTTTTCATCAAATATTTGTTGTCACACACGTTTCCGTGATGTACTCAGGAAAGCATACAGTTTATAACAATAACATATCATCATCTTGGCCAGACCTATGGTCAAGTGGCCAGTTTAGCCCAGTATAATATACTGCCGCTGTCGCACAAAATTCTTGTCCCTCTAGTTTTGATATTTTCCCTTTTCACTTCCCTTTTTGGCATAATTCAAATCTGTCAGTTGTTCTTCACACTGTGTCAACGCAGTTGTACAGTCGTGCTCTGAGTGGCTCTACTGCTCTGCCACTATGGCCCGGGAATCATAAATTCGAACTATGAGCCATGCCGTTTTGCTATCAGTGGCCTGAGTCTGAGAGAGCACAATTAGCCATGCTCTCTCCGTTTGTTGGCTGTTGTGGCGGAGCTGGGGATCTGACACTTTTCTCTGAGTGTGTCGGCTGCCCAGCAACGCGGAATCGGTGGCAGTTGGAAAAGAGGTGGCAGCTGGCACCACATGTATCAGAGGTGTATCCTGTATCGCATGTATCTCTTGTTGGCAGCATTGCTAGTGCTAGGGGGAGCTACAAACGGGTGGGTTAAATAGGGTGGAAATGTGACAAACCAATTAAAAATAAGATAAGATAAGATAAGATAAGATAATTCCCCACAGTGAGGAAATTCACAGTGCCACAGCAGCAAAGGGATAGCAAGACACTCAGATGCAAAATGTAGATAAATTACCAATACATAAACAATATAAATAATAGAAGTAAAAAAAGATTAAGTGATGTTACGTAGTTTTGGAACACACACACACACATATATATATATATATTGGGTACATATATTTTTTCTACTTTTACTTCTGTCAGGCGTCCTTTTATTTGGTTTTCTGGTTTAGTGTGAGCTTACTGTTGTGTGAGACAAAGACAACGAGAGAGAGAGAGAGAGAGAAAGAGAGACAGAGAGAGAGACACTCCACTTTACAGGCAGATCTTATCTGTCTTCTTTGTGTTTGGGATTACATCAGTGTGTATTTGTATTTATCCTGAGTCATACAGTTACACGCACTGGTCAGTGCTCTGGCTTTCATAACGCCACTCAATCATTTCCTCCTATTCACTTCCAAAAGTGTAATCTGTGCTTGCCATCATAACAGGTCCCTTTCTAAAGCAGAACCTCAAATGTGAGCTCTAAAAAGCTAATGTTTGGAACCCTAAACAGGATGAAAGGGAGGTCCTGATCCCTTTTAATGAGGAGAAAAGGAATATAGTATGTCCCACACAAGCTCCCTTTATCCAGACAGGAGATACTAGATAGCGCAGATACAGTGTCCAATGTGATAGGGATCTGGCCACACACACGCACACACACATACACACACGCGATAACTGGTTGTGGAACGCAGCAGGTTAAGAGGAGTCCAGATGGGCCTGAGAGCAGAGGGCGAGGGGTGTAGGGCGAGGCATGTGGCTCAGGGTGGTCCGATACGTGACTGAGGAATGTACGGATCGCAGAGGGGACAGACGCACCAAATGTCAAGAAAACTGAGGAGCCCACATCAAACGCAATGACCAGGCTGGTCTGGTGTTTTGGGGTGACCTGATATAGTGTACAAGTGTGCATGTGTGTGTCTTAGTGTGTAAGCCATACACCGCTCAAGCTGCTGCTGCTGCTGCCGCTGGACTGGATCACAGAGGCGGTCTCTCAGATCTGTTCCTCTCTCTCATGGGAGCGAACAGTGTCAGTGCCCACACATAGCGCAGAAGGTCAAGGGCAGTGCCAAGCTGCTTCTGTCTTGCTTAGAAGATGAAGCAGTGACACCATGACTTTTGACCCACATACTAGGATTGAGTGTTTTAGCCATTCTCTGAATTTCTTAATGTCCTAAAGAGAAAGCCATTAACCCAACACACTGCCCCCCTCAGAATCACCTAACAAAATTTGTCATTATATGGGAAATAATATGGGATATATTAGAAGGTAGATGAACAGTTTGTTGGATGCAAGATAAATTGGCATGTGTGAAGACCTGACTAGGACCAAATCCGGTCAGCTGTGGTGGGTACCTATCTATGCAGACTGGTCAGAGTTTCCATGCTAAGCCTTGTCCACCATTGAACGCATATATGCATATATGCAGGCATATATGGGCATTGGAACTGGACCTTGGAGCAATGGAAGAAGTTTCTGGAGTCAAATTTTCACATACATCATCTGGGTACACATGCATTGTTCACCTAGGAAACTTATGGCACCAGGATGCACTTTGGGAAGAAAACAGGCCAGTGGAGGGGGTGATGCTGACATTTCACAAGGAAACCTTGGGTCTGGGCATTCGTTGTTGCAGACCAGGTACACCCCTTCAGTGAAATGTTTTTCCCCAAAGTAAGTGGCCTCTTTCAGCAGAATAACACCCCTGCCAAACTGGACATAATTGTTTGGAAATGGTATCAGGATCATGACGAAGAGTCCAAGATGTCTGCCCTGACCATCAAATTCCCAACAACTCAAGCCGAACTTGGATCAGTGGTATCTGCTGGAATGTATGTGGCAGTATCAGCTGCTTGTGTCGTTCTTTGGTTCTATGTCAAATGCTCAGTCAAAAACCCATTTGAAACCTACAAATTAAGGGTCTGCCATCCAAGTTGGCCCTATTGTTGAGAGATCACAGTGTTATATCTTTGGGAATGCCACAGGGAGAGAGCACAACTGACCCTGCTCTTTGTGGATGGGTAGAATAGGTGTATCTGCTTTCCCTGTGTGTCTGTGTAATGCAAGTCAATATGGGTGTCTGCTAGCTGACTATACAGAATTAGCACCTTGCATTCTCCCACAAGCGTGTTGAGTAGTTCATAGACGTTGCATTAGCAGCAATTTGTGTCTTGGCTGAAGCAGGTGCTGGCTTTCACCATACCAGATTGTTAGCATTGTGTGATTGGAGTAGATCTTGCTTACTAATGGAAACTGATAATGGACATTTGGGAAACAATTGAGCAATATCTAAAACTTACCATACGTTCTCTCACAAATAAATATACAACAAGAACTGAACACTTCAACATAGACAAAACAAAGACTGACCTACACTTCACACTAAAACTGACCTATTTCTCTTACTCCTGTGTCCAATGTTGTCCCTAAAACTGGGTCAGTCACTGACTTAGCCTTGTCCAAATAGTTCAAGCCACACTCATTACCTTGCTTCTTTTTTGTTGACAAAGAAATCAGTATTCACTAAAAGGCCACCGTGCGAAGGAGGAGAATGAACACGATAGGGCAGATGACGGAGGGTCAGATTCATTGAATCTGTGATGATCCTGGCTTCGGCCCAAGTTGCCTAAAGTGCTATAACTGGCTTGTCTGCTCGGCTTAGGCTCCTTTCAGTGCCACTGGGGCATAAGAGAAGTTGATTGACATGTCAGAAGTGCAAGACGACACAAACAGGTAATGATAGGGTGTGCTATGTGTCAGTATGTGTGTGCGTGTGTTCATGCCCTCCGATAGATCACTAAGACAGGGCCTTGGGGAAGTCCGCTGTAAGGAGCATCTCAGTTACATCACAGAGCTTTCTAACACTGCCCTCTGTCTGGTGACTGGCTTTCAACCAATCAAAATCCAACTCAAGGGAGATTGTTGGGCATAGTTGAGGCAGGTGTGGAGGCCTGTTTTTATTAACACAACCTGTGTCATACACAAGCTACATGTTTTGCTTCCATATACTAGTCTTATTTACACTCTTAAGGTTCCTAAATGGTGCCTGACTTGGACATGAGGTTCCAGACAGCTTCAAATGCAGATAGGACACTTATTGATCTTGTGTGTTTCTCACTTCTTTAAGTCAAAGATTCAGAACGTACTGTTTACTTCCCAGTACATACAGTCCATACATGGAAAACGCAAAAATCTAGCCTACAGTGATTTGGCCTCTGAAGTTCATTCCCACTGAAGTTAAATGGAGTGTTTCATTATATGCTGATTTTTCCAATACAGATATCAGTCTTAAAAGCTAAGCATTAATTATAAGGGATTATAATTAAGACACCTATAAGATTACATTAAAGATGACGTACAGCTGAAACAGTCACTTTCAAGAGCTGCAGCTGAGTTCTGATATGTTTTTCTCATTCAAACTTGTTTTGCCTCCAGCAAGAACTTATTAGGCTAGGCTAGATTTTCTAGATTGTAGTCATTCTGAGGTAGAATTAACTTAATTAGGAACCACTTACACACCTGTTTTCAAAGCAAACAAAATAAACATAACTGTCACACAACGCTTTAGGCCTGGGATATCTATATGGTAGCACTTTACTTGGATGGTCCATTATCGATGCCTCATTGATGCTCAAATAAGATTCAAATAAATATCTTAAATGTATGTAATCTATATCTATTGAATGTAACTCTGCACCTAACCCTTACCTCACCCTTGAATCAACCCTAAAACCTAAGCCTAACCTTAACATAAACATTAAATCTAACCCTACTCCTAACTCTAAAAGGGTAGGGTTAGGTGTACAGTTACATTCAATAATTTACATTCAGCTGCATTTAAGAGACACTTGATTGAATGTTAGTTGAATGTCAGATGAGAATCTATGCAGCATCTACAGTGGATCATCCAAGTAAAGTGTTATACTGCTACATAAGATCACTAACATAAGAAAGGATTGAGTAATATGACATCTGGTGAGTTCGCCTCTTGCAACATTGCTGGTTTAGACACTGTTCAGCCTCCATTGTTGTCTTATCAAAGTTTACCTCATGCCTTTGACGCTTGACAAGTGCAGATAATCTGCAATAAAAGTTACTTTTTAACTTAATTGAGCAGACAGGAAGAGCAGTTTCATGTTTAAAGTATACTGTGTGCCCCTTTTTTTATTTAACACAAGTTGTACAGTCGCTTCTCCACTTTATTGCCACATTAAACAGATTTGGAGGATGATTGACAAGTTGGACTGACATTAGAGTATGACTGACAAGTGCAATTTTGGAATACACACAAACCTACTGCTTTAAGTGGAATGCATATCTCAAATGAAACCAATGTGTTAAAATTGTTTGTGGTGTGGTTTTTTAACGTTACCCCCAGGGCTCTGGGCCCTTGGATGCCCCCAGCCGGCTTTAAAATCAGTTCTGCAAAACGCATTTTTTCATGCGTTTGCAGAACAGATTTGCCATAAGCAAGAGTTCACTGGGTTCAAACTACTCATAAATCAATCAGATGGGAGTGAAATGCAATCTGGTAAGAGGCTGATAGTAATGGGTGAGGTTAAAAAAAAGTCAGTTATCTGTCACAGCACAAGCACACTCAACTCTCAGCATAGATCCACACTGGCAGGTGTGGTTCAGTCAACGTTCCCATGTATTTCACACTCTTTTCACAACCCTGGAGTGCACATCTGCAGTGGCCACTACTTTCTTGAAGAGCACGATGGAGGCTGAAGTGCGGGGGGCTGAAATGTTTTGGAGTGCAGACATGATGTAAAATGACTTCTTCATGAGAAGCGGAGTGAGGGAGGTGAAAGACCCTCTCCTGAGGAAAATAAGCCAACCTGGGGCCACAGCTCGACTCAAAAGCTCCAACTGAGCTCAGATCCAAAAACAACATGCCAGATTTCCCCACGAAAGTGTGTTTTTTACTACCCGGCTCTTTTTATAGAAAACCAAATGGGCCTCTCGCTTAGGCTTATGTGGCTCCACTGGCTTTTACAGGTCCACAGAGAACACTGCACACTCTCCCGGTCTACATAGGCCCTGGGACCCTGGGGATAAAACCTCAGAGAGCCTGTGGGAATTGGACAATGTCCTCTGAGCATATTTGCTTATTAGCATGCTATAAGACTAACCACATCTCTTTGTCTTATTGTAGGGTCTGCAAATAAGATGTATATAATCAAGAACTGTAGCCACTATTATTTGATTGATGGACTGATCAACCCATTATGTGCTCTTTTCAATCTATGACCAGTCATTTTTAAAATGTATTTGTTTATAATTACTAAACATAATATCAAATATTTTAGTGTTTATTGTATTCACCCTGTACCCTTTCCACACCAGCTGTAGCATTTTCTGCTTCTCATCATCCAAATGATCCCAAACACATGCAGTGATGATGATGAGGTCTGGAAACTGAGGCAGTCAGTCCATTGCTCTGAGAACCTCAGTAGTCAAACTTTAGCAGTTGCAATGGTCTTATCTTTTGTCTGTTTGCTTTTCTCTGCTTTTCAAGAGCTTCTTGATCAGCTCCACATCCTTTCAGGCCCACAGTGGTGAGTCATCCTCTCACAGTGGAAGAATGAACAGAAACCCCCCGTTGGTTTTTGTCAGACCTGAAGTGAGAGTGGTGCTTGAGTTTCTCCTCACTCGCTTTCAAAGACAAAAGCATTAAGTGCTGCTTGTCTGACCGGAGGAGTGTTGATAGTTTACCAGGTTTTGATTGGTTGATAGAGGTCCTATTTTTTAAAAACGTATATATTATACTTATATTATATTATACTTGAATCAGGACTTGCAGTATTTGGATAGGACTCTTTAGACTTCTACCAATCATTTACAGATGTTTAAATGAACATACAGTCTGGTGAAACCTAATTAGTTATAAACAGAGAGAATTTCCAGTCAGAGAGTTAGAAATAGGATTAGGACCAGGGTTAGTGGTTTTTAGGTTGAGGCAAGGTTTAGGGTATGGGGAAATTAAGGTCAAATAAATAGATAATGGCTAATTAATGGATTTATGGAACTGGCGGTTAGGATTAAAAATTAAATAAAGAAAAGGTGCCCTCTAACTTCTTCACTGCACTGCATGTACTAATGTTTATGCTAATATATACACACTTATAAAAATGGAAAACTTACTCTAAAATGAAAAAGCAGATATTTTATCACAGGTCACCAGCCTCACCTAAACATTCTGCTGTTCTGGAGTACCATGGAAATACCAGCTAAATCTAAACATCTGTCTGATGCAGATTTATATATGTACATATGTAAAAAGCCCAATATCATTGTGTATCATGAGACAAAAGCCATATTGCCTCCCCTGCATCCTTTAGGGTGTTAGGGTTAGGGTCAGGGTGGCTATGTGTATCATATTATAGAGCATTATCCATGTTTTTTCTGCAATCATAGTCAACTACAACAAATGGATTTTGTACCCCTTATTTAACCCCTCTGTATCGCAGCCCACACTCACACCTGTCATTATTTACATCAGTGTCATAGGCCCTGGAATAGAACCCTGTGGGACTCCACAAAACCTGATAAGCTAAATGTCTATACAAATGCTTTTCGCTTAGGGATTAATTAAGATTTAATAGGTAAATACTGTATTTTAGCCATATATTCAGTGTAATAAACATGCAATAACCTATTCATACACCCTAGAAAAAGATACAGGGCTCATCTAAAGAGGTCACATGTACCTCACACTTGTGACTCGGCACTGAGTTCACAGATAAACACTTCGCTACACACAATCTTGCAAATCCCACTCGCCGCATTAGGCGTCGTTCGACATAAAGTTCTTTAAATAAAGCCGTACATCTTTGACTTCTCTCCCTTGCTCACTCCCCAGGAAATCACACTGTTTTTCTAAAACCTCCAAAGGCCACTTTAACACCATCCGAGCGGTTGAGAAAACAGAAGTAGTGAATGTCTCACATATTTCAAAAATCAGACGTAATAACGCACGCACCTGCAATAACACAGGTCACACTGTACCATACACCCCAGCGGAGCTCTCTTTCACCAAACACCACAGCTGAGACTAACACGCTGAAACACACTCCTCAGCCCTCACTGCTCAACTGAAGCAGTGTAAATCTGGAGTAGATCAGCTGCAAATGAGCACCGCTAAAGGAATAACACAGACACTGGGATACAGCAGAGACAACACTCGAGTCTGACAGACATGTTCACACGTCCTAATGAACACGCAACTGAACTAATGACTTCAGACCCTCTATAAACCAGTGATCATCTGGAGCCAAACTGGGAGAAAAATATATACATCTTACAACAGTCAGTCAATTTAGCTCAAACACATTCAGTGATGTTGAAGTCTGGACATTGTTCTAAAACACCAAGAACTTTAGCAGTTTGATTTTATGTTTTTTAAGAATCAGTGAGAGCAGTCAAAGAATGGACAGGAACACTTGTGGATTTTCTTTCAGATCTCAAGCGAGAGTGGAGCTTGATTTCCCCCTGCCTCTCAAAGATGAAAGGTTTAAGGATTATCTGACGGTGCCAGTTTTGATGGTCTACCAGGTCTTTTACAGTTGTCTGGAGTCTCATTTCCACCACTAATAGAAGGTTAGGCTATGATGTTGAGGCCTGGACTCTGGGGCAACCTGTCCATTGTTCTGAAAACACCAACAGCTTCAGCAGTTTGATTTGATTTGAAAGTTGAAAGTTTTTAGATGATTTCCGTTCTTTAAAAAGGCCTTTTTGATCAGCTCTGCATCATATTAGACCTATAGGCGAGTCATCTTCTCTCTTTCACAAACGTCTCGTCTCCTCACAATGTCTCTCAAAGATGACATTTCAACTGTTGTTATCTAATAGGGACAGTTTTGGTCGTCTGTACAGTTGCTGAACATAAAATTTTAACTTTACCGAATGACACGCCAAACAAACCAGGTGAAAACAAACCCACCACACCAGTCAGTCATTCTGCGGTTGCCAAAACGCTCACAGACAAACAGCAATTAATCTTTCAACAATTAAGGTTTTGATTTAGGCAACAGAACAATCTGTATTTCTGTGTGAAATCTAGTTATGTTTGCAATATCACAGCTGTGATTTGGTGCCAGACACTAGATGAATTGTTCCTTTCAAATATGCACCTCGGGACAAAAGTATTGGGACACCTGCATTATTTCTTTTGAAATCAAGGGTAGTAAATAAAGAGTTTATCCTGCTTTTGTTGGAGTGACTGTCTCTACTGTCCAGGGAAGGCTTCTAAATGGATTCTGGAGCATTGCTATGAAGGTTTGATTGCATTCAAGAGCGTTGGTGAGGTCAGGAGGCAGGATGATCCCCACTCAACTTCATCCCCAACTCCCCAACTACACCCCGAAAGTATTGTATGGTGTGTGTGGTGTGTTTTCATCTGCTTTAGAGAATTCTATTGTATTAGCAATACTTCTCTACAGGGATTAGACACGTTGTGTGTGTGCATTTGCACATCTGTGTCAGCAATGGGAGCAACTTAAACTCCTTAAGGTAGCTAAATAATGCATTTATTATCATCTTCCAAAAACAGTACATACAGCAGCTGTGAAGCAACCATTCCTGTTCCAAAGCAACCCATGACCAGTGGAATGATACAGCAGTGGTATTACCAGATATAACACCACAGGTAGGACACTGATTCAGCCAATCAGATGGAGTATTCAGAAGTGTTGCTATTGTATAAAATCTTATTCCAAAATTCCAAAACAAAATAGGTGAACAATTCTACTGAACCACTGACATGCAAGGCAACTGAATATGACTCTTTCATTGTCAACTTACTAGCTCAAATGATTTCAAATCCTACTGTAGAATTTGTCCCAAGAAGCTAGACGTCTACATACAGTGCACCAAAGGTGGACTGACGTCTACAGCTGTGCCTTGAACAAACAAAGAAAGCATTCTAGTAGTGAAATCGTAGTGCTTGGAAGGCCTATACCCTGCTCTTTATAGGTGTTTTATAGACTGCCATGGACGTACTGAATAAACCAATTCGATAGGCTGTTCTCAATCCCTCAGTTGCCGTAACTGAAAAGGCCGACCGGAGATAGGTTTTGTGGCTTGAACCACTCATTAAGGTGAGAGAACTAGAGTGTGACAGAAGCTGGAAATGGGAGGAAAATGAGGCGTTTGTCAGCACGCCTATGTAGGCCAGTAAGACAGGGCCGCAGAACACGGCTTGGCCTTTGGGTCCTGTCAGACGCAGCTATTACGTCAGGAGCTGCCAAGCTCTAGGATTCCCACTTCAAAGCGCAGAGTTAGAGGGGAAAACTTCAGAACTGAGACGTGTCTGTCTGCAGCCCTGTGGACCTTGTTAAAGATGTGAGGCGAAAGAGGGCCAGAAACCTCAATGGTTGTCAAGTGCCTAGCACATGGCCTCGTCGTGCCAATACACCAGCCAAACCATCCCAAGGAAGGTTTCCAGCAAGAGAGGGGCTGTGAAATGTAACTGGAAGGCAGAAACACATACTCACACACACACAAACATATCTCATACACACTCAAGGAGGTAGTGGTGGAGCGAGGGAGGGGATCCATGAGGTCTGGCACTCCACCCTCTCCTCCCCTGCCTGGGGGCTGGACCGCAGGACGAGCAGCGGCCATTAATTTTAATAACTGCACTTATTTTCTCTCCTGCCAGGAACCATTACCATAATTCACACTCTGCACAGTACCTGGCTGTGGTGTGCTTTAAAAACCCTGGATCTGATTCGAAAGGAGCGAGCGAGTGGGAAAAACAGCGGGGTGGAGGAAAGAGAGAGAAATAGAGAGAGAAATAGGGAGAAAGAGAGGGATGAAGTGCCAGCACAGAGCTCTACCTCAGAGTTAGCGATGGCATGATACATCTGTTCTGATCAGGGCCTTCTCCACAGGCCATGTGCGGACCTCATAGAATAAAACAGCAGCACTGAAAAGCAATTAGACCTGGCCTTTGTGTTTCTATTGATGAGGAAATGGCCGCAAACACATCTTAGTTTGAGTGCTGGACTAAAAAATGTATTAAATTGCTCATCCTTGCATGAGCTAGCTGTTTTTCTTTCCTTCTCACAAGGGTAGCGCAACACCACCCAGTACAGCTACCTTTCTAAATACCACCTTTTGCGTTTTATGTTGAGAAAAGGTGGCACAGCTTCAGAAGGCCTTGGGTAGTATGTTTAACACTTGCTCCTCATGGGTTTCCTGTGTGTACTCTAATTTCCTCCTCAAAAACACATGCTAGGTGAATTGGCCATGCAAATTTGCCCCTAGGTGTCAATGAGTGTGTCTGGTACCCTACGATGAACTGGTGACCTGTCCAGGAATTATTTCTGCCTTCAGTCCAGTGTTTCCGGCTAATCTCCAGGCCCACAGCAACACTGAAGCTGAAGTGGATAAGAAGATGAACGTTGGCAGAATGTTCAAAGTAAAGGGGTTCTTTAATGATTCTTTAGTAAGGACAATGGATCTACATCCTCAAGAACATTTGGATAGTTCCTTTGCCTAGTAAATGGTTCATTAGACACCAGGAAAAAAAGTAGTGCCATTATTGATATGACTCAATTGAACATTTTTGCTAAAAGTGTTTACATCATTTCATCATCCATACAATAAGGCCATGTAGCATTTTTCTAAAATTGTTTACAACTGAGGAATAAATGAAAATTGTACACTACACTCCTTTAGATAAAGGTGCTACAAATGGGTCTCTTAGCAATTCCACAGAAGAATCACTTTTGCTTCCTTAAAGAACCATGTTTGTCATGAAGATGTGTGAGTGTGCAGAACCCTTTAAAGGTCTAAGAAACCTTCTCTTGATGTAAAGGTTCTAATAATCATATTAGATGTTAACGTTTGCTGGGCATCTGGATGTGTAGTGTGTTTGGCAACATTCAGTATAAAAAGGGGTTGACAGTAACTTAAATAGTTTTAAATACCTGGAATAACTAACCTAAACTCGGTCCTGAATGGAGTTGCCATGGTGACTAAACATATATGATTTCAGAAATAGAATAATTCTGTAATACAGTCCCAGAACATTATTTTGTATATACATGCACATTTAATGCACTTTTTACCACATTTTCATTGGGTGGTCACTGCCAACCTTAGTCCACCCCTAGTCTGCCCCCTGTACTAAAACCTTATATATCAGCTGACTTCAATACCAATAAAAATTATTAAATTATTAATAATTACTATAAATAGCTTTTTTTTTTTCAAAATGTAGTCTGAAAACAGTAACACTCAACTATCCTGCAGAAACAAAATACCTAGCCAACATGGTGATACCACAGGTGATAATACTTAGTGGCAAGTTATTCTTATTAATGATGCATGTGATTACTCAAGTACTCTGTTAACTGGTTGAGGTGCATTTGTGCTTGATTTTTTTCTTCCCCCCTTTGATATTTAACCCAGCATTTCCTGTGTGTATTAGCCACATATTTATCCGAGCCGGTCTTTTAACATTTCCCTGTCCTCACATACTTTGGAAAGCATAGACTTTTCCCTCCGGCCCCAGCAGCGTTTCTGAAAATCTCTTCATCCACACTACAACACAAACACAGCCCTAAAGCGCACAAGGACGCATGCCAGCCCACCGGGGGGTGCTAACACCACACAAAGTTTGATGTCAAATTCACAAAAGAAGCAGCATACCGTCCAAAACAGACCTAAATAGTGTTGTGCAGACAGCAGGCCTCCATAACTCCATCTCACACACAGAATCTAATCCAATATAGGTGGGGTTTTTTTACGTTGCTGTGGCAACGCAATCATCTCAGGATTACCCACACACTCCTGAACAAGCAGAGAAGTACAGTATTGTAGCTTTTGTAAGCCAAATTTAAGCCCAGTATGTTCTGTCACAGTTTAATGAAGGAGTAAACCCAGATGTTCGTTGGCACCAAGTTCTGTAAAGTCTCCACTCTGGAGAGCATTTTGAAAAACCTCCATTTTTCGTGACCTAAAACACTGTGTTAGAGGACGGGAGGCGGAAACGCAGACAAATAATCTACATTTTTTAAAAGACATCCATGTGCACATGGACAGGGCCTAAGAATGCATCCATGAGGCACAGGATTACAAAAATAATCATAAAAGATAACACCTACAGCGATACACCCTCAAATAAAATGTAGTTCCCATCCTGTTTGTACAAATCTCTCTTCCCTATCCTCGTCTTTATTATATTACCACACTATGTCTGTAACTGCCATGATGACACGTGATAACATCCAGTGGAAGTTTCCAATCGTGCCTCACCCTCATGCGACAAGGCACTTCACTAAAAACACCTTA
Organism: Salminus brasiliensis; assembly: GCF_030463535.1. Classification (NCBI taxonomy): domain Eukaryota; kingdom Metazoa; phylum Chordata; class Actinopteri; order Characiformes; family Bryconidae; genus Salminus; species Salminus brasiliensis. The sequence goes on from NC_132887.1 coordinate 19,046,225, forward strand.
ATGGCAGAAAATGGCGGGAAAAGCTGCTCCTCTTATCTACGCCAAATACGAGGAGAGCCTTCTGCTCAAACGCTCCTGTAAAAATGCAAAGCAGCGTGGGAACCCGCCGCATCTCGTTATGCAAAGCTGGCCAAGAGATAAGCCAGAGCCGTTTACATAACGGCAACATGCTATGAGGGCGCAAGGTACAGCTGTCCACCGTTTAAAAACTGTCAGAACACACGCCCTCCCACAGGCCGCTGTTTGTTTTGGCTTTTGGAAATAAGATTGTTGGGGACACTGGACTGCTCCTCCATACGCAGAGGTGGAGAACGCACCAGTGGATGTACCTGCTGTATTCGAGCGGCAGACAGATGGAGGAGGATCATAAAATCAAAACTGTATCAAACTGTTCCTGTTTGTATGCTGATACAGGAAAACGACTCACTTTTCTTGCCCTATGGCCTGTGAATGAAGAGAAAAATGTTATGGTCCTGTTAGAGGAACAACTGCTCTTTCATTGACGGCACAGTCAGAGATTTAAAAGCAACATGACCGTTTTAGCTCTGGATTTGATAAAACGCTGCTAAAGCTGAACAGGCCATGTTACTCTTAGACAGGGCCCCAAAGCCTTGGAGGATTTATACACACACAAATTATATATATAAAAATACATACAATGATGTATTAAGATGCTGCTGTCTAATGATTGACGTCATATTTAATGTGCAATTAAATGATAATCACCTTTTCATATATTGTTTTTATTGATAGTGTTACTATACCAAACTGCAGGTGAATAAAAATTACCAGATTTATAAACGCCTTTCTTCGTATGCTCCCTATGCTGTCGTTAAGTTTCTTTGTGTACACTACATAACGTGCTACATAAGTGCACGCACCACATGCCCTACTATTGAAAGAAGACCTCAGACTGGCGGAAACGTCCTTTGCACATTGAAAAAGGGCATGACAGGGAACAGAGTTCCTTAGTGGAACAATGAGGAAGAGGTGAGAACACCGGAATGATCTGTTAACTGCAGTTTGGCCTCCACATGTCCACAGCTTTGCTTGAGGAAGGCCACTTTGCAACGGGGGGAAAATGTGACTCAGCAAGACCCAGTTTTTCCACAGCCTCTTCTGACCACTGCATCTCTGCCTGCGCTGCCCAGTGGTGTCAACCTGCCCATCAAGCAAGTTTTGTCCCTTTGTGTGCTTCTCTTTTACGTCTCTGTCTTCAGAACTGCTTTCTGAGTCACCATTCAGAGTCCCAGGCCTTGAAGCTTGAAACTATTCACCTTGGTCAATCTGACACACCCCTTAAATTCAGCATGACGGCATCCTTTCGCTGTGCTGCTTTACTCGGGCAAGATGACAGCTCTGCTTACTGACAAGTTTTAAGACCACGACGTACCCCGATGGACTCGATCAGGCTCCAATCCAAAGACACACATGTAGGCAGTTCCCATGTGACTGTAGTCTCTTCATTCATGGCCTCCAAAACCCTTGCGGTTAGGCAGAAAAGTACATGCTGGCTTTGGCTGGGGAAAGCGTTTCCAATTGTGTGTTTCATTGCTGCTTCATTAAGTTGGAACGGATTCAAGGAAAGTCAGGAATTTAGAGAGGGGAAAAACATCTACACTAAGACACACACACACACATAGTAGAGTTACTGTACTTTTGAGGACTTCCATTGACTTTTGCTATACAGGCAAGTAGGTCCCCACTTACACGAAATGTCACATTGTCCTTTCATGAGGACATTTGTTCCTCACAAAGTGCTACAAACACACACAAACACACACACACACACACACACACACACACACACACACACACACACACACCTTTGTCTTGTGAAAAATAAAATGTACCCCTCTGGGAGGGCCATCTGTGTTTCTAGTGCTGTTATGTTACAAGAGTGCACCTGTCCTTATATGGAGTACTGGCACTTAATAGGCTGTGACATGCCACAATGCAGTGGGTGGGGCCTATACATTGTTCACAAGTGCAGTGGTGTACAGGGCCACGCCCACAGGTGAGCTCATACCATAACAAAGCAGCAAAAAAGGAGCAGCACCATAAGCAATTAAAGGATTAGTGCAAACAGGGACTGACCCAGATTACACCTTTGCCAAAGAGAAAAGAACAGAAGCTGTTGAAAAGTGAGGAAACCAGAGGGATTAGAAATCATTGAAGTTTATTAAGATATTTAGAAGAAAATCATCTCATCGCTCCTCTGAAATCCTGCACTGTTTAGGGTTGCATGCTAACTGCCATCAGAAAGGCTGACATATTTGATTTAAGAAAAAACTGATGAACTGTAGAGAACTAAGATAAACTAAACCATTCATATGAATGAGTTTTTAAACCACAGATTTCTTCCCAGCTCTGCCTTTATAATGGTGGATCCCATGGTCCTTACAAACTGAACAAATCCCAAAGAAGAAAGCACTGGGGAATGTGAAACACAGAATCCTCATAATAAATATGGATTTTAAGAAGACTCTGGTTAATGTTGAGGCCCGTTGTTCTCAAATATTCTCTTAATTAGTCTTAATTATTAAGACACTCTTCGTTGTTTTTTTATGTAGCAATTTGTAACATAGCCTGATATGCTGCATTATAATTTCCCATTATTCAATTAAATCTGTGTAAATTGGAGGAAAATCGAAATCAACCGGAACAAGTTATGACGGTTAAAGAAACCGTCCATAGGATAAAAGTCCTCTTTGAGATTATGATAACTGGCATGACACGGGGAAGACAATATTTTTGTAGAATCTAACAGCCCTTTAAGAACAATTTTAATCCACTTTTAATCTTATTAAATTAGTAGAATTTGTATATTCATGCTCCCTGTGGAGAATTGTAAAGATGTCAACACACATCGCTGCAAGTTCTTTTGCCGCCCTTGCCGCTGCACTTGCACTACTATCCACCATTGTTTCCTATTGTTCCCGGCTGTAAGTAGCTTCTCCCTTTCCGTATCGCTGCACACTGTGGGATAACAGTGTCCATCAAGTATGCATCATGGTGTTTGTGTATGCTCAGATACGTCAGAATTGAGTCTACAAGGACTTTGGTACACTTCACTTTGACACTTTTATCTTTACTACAAACTTAAAAACTAGTTAGCATTGCTAACGCCATCAGGACACACCCAAATGTATATAGCACTAATCGTTCTTAAGTGAATCTGCCTTTTAGTCGATCAGTGCTTAATACTCTAGTTAGTCAGACAAAAACCTTATTATTCTCCAATTCCCCAAAAACAATGGATGTCTGGGCTGTCTAGTAAAACATGTGAACAGCGCTCAGGCTGCAGTGCTTTGGTTTCTGAGGTGGTGAGGTAGGGACACCTAGTGGACAAAACACAACATCACACCTGACTCTGCACTCTTTAAGCTTATCTTCACACAGGATTTAGGCCTAATCCAGAGAACTGGGGCCTAATTGAGAATAAAAATAGAAAATGAGTCATTTGTACAGAACCTCAGCTTCAGGGGTTAGGTGATAATTATCAAGCTTTAAAGCACTGTGATTGACAAGCCGCTAGGAAAAGAAGCACTGACACTTGGAAAACTCACCTGACTTCTTCCATTGTGTCCCACATGACGTCCATGAACAGAGGAGGCGGGTGTCTAACAGCCTGAGGCAAAACATCAGGTTGAGAAGATAAAAAATGAGAAGATCATGTTGTCTAAAGGTCTTGTTGCTCACGCCCTCCTGAGAAGCCTAGGACAGAAAATAGGCTGGCTCATCATTCATAGATGTCCTGTAGTTTTACGCCTGCACAGTACTGTTAAAAAGGGGGAAATGACAGTTAACGATAGACTACAGAACATGCATGCCCTGTTCAACCAGAATATGACCGGTTTTAACACCCTGCACGGCCTGCCTGCTTAAGAGCTTAATGGCTCTCTAGGTCTTCATCCAAAATGGCTCAATACTGAATGAAGTGACTTGAATATGCAGCTATATTTAGTGTTTATGCTTCTGCACATTACATAGATAGGATTTGAGATTCTGATTAAATTCTGCCGAGAAATAAAATCCTCTCTGTTTTCCAGGCTTCTATGCCGATTTGGCAAAATGTAGACAGGGAGACAAATTGCCCCCAGCTCAAATCTCAGGGGAATTAGATGGATCACCTGCCCTGGTATTATCACACGACCTTCTGCTGAGGTAAAAGTGAATCCCTCTGCTGTCCTCATGCAGTACCACATCATCCACCAGGTGGCAGTAATGGGTACATATAACCTTGAAGGGACAGTCCACTGATTTTTCTAAATATTCTGTATATTCCAAATATGTAAACAAGTCCATTCAGAGTGGTTTGGTGTGGAATAGGGCACTACCCAAATGAATTAGGTCTTTCTGGAAAACTTAAACATACTTTGCAGAAATGAGGGTTGTGATGTCTACAATGTAAATATAGTAAATAAAATTAGTATGTATGTATCCCAGCTAACATGCCCATGTGGGGGTAGCCCAACTGGAAACCAGAATGTTCTGTCCACAGGTTCCATGATGGCCCCACATATGGATGCCCACCAGGGTCAGTGATGGGACCAGGCAGGGTTAAACATAGGCTCCATCTGGGTTGTAGACTGCACACAGGGCCTAGACGGAATCATTGTGAGATTAAGGTGGGTTGTAAGAATGGAGCCCATTTGGGAAACATTTGGGAACCCCCTGTAACCCACCTGAGCCCCACATGAGCATGTTGACTGGGATCCCTTTAAATTGTTACATTAACAGTGTAAAGTTTTTTTTAACTTAAACAGTGCATTTTACACCAAAGCACTCCGAATGGAAACCTATGAAATTCCCTTTTCATTGACTCAGGTATTACTGAGGACATCCTGGGTTTCTAATGAAAGACAGATGCACATTATTGACTATATGATGACATTCATGCGCTGCCAAATAAACAGGACCTATCAAATCGGTGCAATAATGTCTTTAATGAACAGATGGGATATTCAGGATTTTCATACAAAAAGTATCAGCCACTGTCAACATAACCAAAAACAGATGTTCAAAGCTTTGTGACATTATAGTCAACCATAATTTACCATGCAGATAGCAAGTCTTTAATCGATGGACCGAAAAGTGACAACACACGTGCACTTTTCGTTCTAGAGCCAAGACATTTTCCTAAGTTCTGCTTCTTCCCCCCTCTGCTATCAGGGGGGTCTATGGTGCACCAAGTCTGGACCCTTTAAAATTCATACATAGATATTCTGTGTGGTCGGAGTGAGAACATAGCACCAGATCAAGATTTTCACACCTCTCTAAACTCACTCTCCAGTGTATTCACAGGATATTTTGATCCCTCTCGTACTTGAATACTAACGAGCAGCAGCAGGCTTCATTACAAGAGTACCAGTGAAAACAGTACAGGATTCTTCTGGGTGTTTGTCCATATGCTTAAATAAAAAATAAAACTCATTTCTTTTTACAGAATACATTTCAGATCTGACTCTGTATGAAAAAATCTGGAAGACACTCTTCATGCATGTTCAAGCACTGGGATTTTGTTGTTGTTTTTTTTTCTCTCAGTATAAAAACAATAGATTCAAGTACGATGCATTGCTTTGGGGCAGGGTATACAATTTTCTATAGGCCTATATTATACTTAAGTTACGTCTTAACTACCTTCAGATAAATATTAACAAATAAACCTCAAAAGGTAAGTATTTGTACTAACCGTTATTTGCTTTTGCTACTACACACTGTAGATTTTGTTAATATGCTAAAAAAAGAAAAATTCTTCTGAATAGCTTTTGATATTTTCTGCAAACATGTTTCTGTTCTTCATATTTCAAGATGCCATTTCACCAGTAGAACACACATCCTCATGGTGGTAGTATTTTCTTTCTCCCTCTCGGTTTCTGAGGTGAATGGACAGCTCTTGGAGGTATCGGATAGTGATGGGAGGTGGATAAGATCTAGGCTTTCCCCAACATGCTCCTCTTTTGGGTCATCCTTGGTCTAAACAGCTGCTGGAAGATGAGGGGCATGAGGAGTTGGGCATTAGTGGAGAGACTGGATGCTTTTTCTGTGTGAACAGAGAAAGACAAGTAGACAGACAAGAAACCCACACACCTCTTCATAGTTGTGGTTTTTGTCCAAGTGTGTTCTTCCATGGTTCCACCCCAGCTGTGTCCAAAGATCGTTCTCCTAGGGGGTGGTGCAGGAGAGAGCTGGACGGATATGTGGAAACAGCTGGGGGGCAAAAGGGACAGAGCTGGGGGCAAATACACCTTGAGATGGAGAAGGGAACGTACCCTGCACCCTTAACTACCATTTTAGTCCACCTTCACGTAACCGTTGGCGCTGGTGGCCATCCCTCTGGCTCCTCTACCTCTCCTCCCTCCACCTGCCGCTGCTGCTCCTCCTCCTCCTCTTTCTCCTCCTCCACCACCACCACCGCCGCAGTCAGGCTGTCCTCCAGTCCGGCCAGGCTCGACCCCGTCGTCGAAGCGTAGCCGAAGCGTGTTGCGGATGACCAGGCGCTCCACGATGAAGGACGCGCAGAACCAAGGCACAGCGTATTCCGCCGTGATCAGCCCCATAAAGTTGTACTTAAACTCGGAGTAGTCCCAGGGGCAGGCGTTGAACTGCCGCAGCAGCAGGCCCGTGCCAAACTCCCACAGGTAGGTCCACAGCGTGTAGATGATGCAGCGCAGGAGCACATTACAGCGGCCCCGCAGGCACAGGTACATGCGCTCCACGATGAGGATGCACGTACCGTAGATAAAGAGTGCCCACACGCTGGTCACGCCGGGGAACTTCCAGTTGCAGTTGACCACGAACTCCCAGGCTGCCGTGAACATGACCTCGCAGAAGTAGCCGTGGATGGCGTACAGGTACCACCGCGACAGGGCTGTCAGCGGCTCAGGGGTCATCACTGTTGCCATGGTGACCATCTCGATTGCCTGGTTTAAAAAAGTGGGGGTAGTTCAACCTGGAGAAGGGGGAAATAAGATAAATTTAAGTAGAGTATATATGCAAGACTGTGAATGTGCTACAAGAGCAACGCTCAGCTCAGATGAGAGATTATGGAGTGCACTCACAGCCAAAGGTAAGGTTCGAAAGTAATGGCCAAGCATGATACATACTTATACCATGAACATGGGCTATACAAGCAGACTGTTCTACGGCAAGAAACTGACTCCTCGTCATCTGCTCTCAGCTGTAAATCCCAACCACACACGGGCACCCAGCCCCCCCCCCCACACACACACACACACCCCAGCTCTACATATCATATGTCAGGAGGCCACCAGAGGGCTGTGTCCTTCAAACAGCTCGAAGCAGAAAGCAGCAGAGAGGCTCTTGAGAAAGTGTCAATCAATGCTAATTAACGTTCAAAAGACAATTAGGCATTCAACTGTCTCAGGAGGAGTCTAGTGAATGACATTAGGGCAGTAAGTGGTAACATGAGCGCAGTTCACACTACCAGTTGCGCTCTAAAAGCAAAACTGCATGCTGGGGATGTTGGGTTGTTGAAGAACAACAAAAGCTGCTTTAGCCTAGAAGCAGAGGTGCCAGGCCAGGCCACATAGGATTAGCTCATTTTTCTAAAACACGAATAAGAGCTTTTAGCAAATAGCCAAGCTAGCCTAGGCTCAGTGACCCTCAGCTCTGCAAAACAGCTTCAGCTTCACCCACCCACTCAACCTTTTCCCAGCTGTCTGTCTGACCTGACCATGAGGTGAAACTGTTGGGCAGCATTCAGGGATGTGCAGCGGAGGGCTTTATGGAGGGGTAGACTTAATTAAAAAGGATTTTAAGGCAACTGAGTAACACAGTCCCAAAGTCCCAACTGTCAGTTAGAGTCCGGGATGTGGAACAGCTCTGTGTAGTGGAGGCGATTTAAAGGACACGGAGGAGCTGAAATATATATTACCTTAAAGGCAATATTGAATCAATTCTTACATTTACATTTACGGCATTTAGCAGACGCTCTTATCCAGAGCGACTTACAAAGTGCTTTGCTATTTACCCAAGAAAAGCCTTAGCTAGTTAGAATAGACTAATAATTCAAAAGATACCTCTAAGCTTAGACATTGCTAAACACAATACAATAAGGCGACCATAGAACTATTCGTCCAAGTACTCTCTGAAGAGGTGGGTCTTCAGTTTGCGTTTGAAGACAGCGAGCGACTCGGCCGTTCGGACACCCAGGGGCAGCTCGTTCCACCACTTTGGTGCCAGGACAGAAAAAAGCCTGGACGCTTGTCTTCCGCGGATTTTGAGGGATAGCGGGTCGAGCCGAGCCGTACTTGAAGCTCAAAGGGCTCTTGGTGCAGATCGGCTTTTGACCATTGCCATCAGATACGGAGGGGCTGGTCCGTTCTTGGCTTTGTAGGCCAGCATCAGGGTTTTAAATCTGATGCGGGAAGCAGCTACAGGAAGCCAGTGAAGAGAACACAGCAGTGGAGTGACATGGCTGAATTTAGGGACATTGAAGACGACCCGTGCCGCTGCATTCTGGATGAGTTGCAGGGGCCTGATGGTGCGCAGAGGGAGACCAGCCAGAAGAGAGTTGCAGTAGTCAAGTCTGGAAGTGACGAGAGACTGAACAAGCACCTGGGTGGCCTCTCTAGAGAGGAAGGGTCATATTCTTAGTTAATATGCTGAAATATATGATGAATTCACCCAGCAGACCCACTAGCACCTTTAACCAAACCAGACCAATGTTCTCCGGAGATAAAAATCAATATTTCATGCAGTTCAGACAGTAGCTTATGTCAGATTTGTTTGCAACTTAGCATCAGCATCAACAGCAGAGCCTCCGAATAGAGATTCTCTATTTAAAGAAACATATTGTCCAGGACTACGCTTAAAGTTTAGGATGATACTAATAAATTGCAATACATGGTATACAACAACAGCCATAACATTAGTACCAACTGCCTAATACTGAGTAGGTCCCCCTTGTGCCACCACATCGAATCTGACCATTCCAGGTATGGACTCCATAAGACGTCTGAAGGCGTCCTGTGGTACCTGGCACCAAGACGTTAGCAACAGATCCTTTAAGTCCTAAGTAAGTTGTGAGCGAGGACCCCATGGTTTACTTCAATGAGCCTTAACCCTGTTTGTCGCCGGTTCACAGTTATCCTTTCTTGAAACACTTCTGGTAGGGACTGACCACTGCACACCAGGAACACCCCATAAGACCTGCTTGGTGTGTTGGTGATGCTCAGACCTGGTCGTCTAGCCATACCTATATTGGCACTATGTTTCAGGCTGTAGTTTTAACCTTGTAAACTAATTAGGTTTGGCTGTTTTAACAATGTCAAAATAGCCATTTTTAAAAGGACAAAATACATAATCTTACACCTCACCATCTGTGCACAGTGAGCACATGTGCCTGGAGTGGTGAGCAGCCTCAACTACAGCGGATAGGGAGCAGAGAGCTGCCCAACAGTGGCAGCTTGGCAAACCTGGGTATCAGACCAGCAACCCAGTCATCAATAACCCCGTAGTCTGAATACTGAGCCACCACTGCAACTATTTAATTTTATCTTTTTTTTTTTCTTTTTTTTTTTTTAAGCAAATCCTAATCAAAAGTAATCAAAATGGTCAGTGGATTACTCGTTTACTAATATAGTCTATTGTGGCAGGCCTAAAATAAATCCTGTCAAATCCTTTTTATCAAATAAAGTATTTATGGGCCGGCTGCCCGGACAGGGATTTAGCCCAGTCCTGGACTACATTCTTCTTTAGAGGAGAACCTCCATTCAGAATGCTTTGTAGTGCAGGGTGGGCTTAATCCCAGTCTGGAAACCACCCCTTAAACTGTTAAACCTTAAACCTTTCAGCTTGGGCCGCTTGTGTCAGGCATTATGAGTAACTTAATTTCAGGAATATCCAGAACTGACCAGAATTATGTACTAAACATTTACTGAAAACTCAAAAATATTTCTGTAATTTGTCTGATGCAACCAGAATGATCTAAAAATATATGAAGCATTTTTCTACAAAGTAGGTACACATATATATTAGGAAAGAATTATATATATATATATATATATATATATATATATATATAAAACAATAAATATAAGCGGTTCCAGAGACATAAAATCTGTGCTTTTCAATCATGTGTTCTACTGTACGCAAGTTTGCATATCCAGAACTTTTTCTGTCTGTAAAGTAATTGATCAATAGTCCGCATGGCTTTTTTTCTTCTTCTGAAAGTTCATGTTTTCAGTAAGAGGCACTAGATGTGTATCTGCACGTTTGTCTCTGTGGGCTATTGTATCCCCTCCCCCCATCTGTTTGCTCTTCAGTCAGCATTGGTATTGATCTTCACCCAGTTAGACCTCTATTGACCCTCCCAGGAACCCAGGCAGACCAGTGTCGGATATAAGCACTCTCTCCAAAACATAGCAGCAGCTCCTGAGAAGGCAGCAAAAACCCAGCAAGCCACGCAGACTCCTGCAAATACTCTTACTCCCATCATGTCCACTGATAATTCTGGATTTAATATTGCAAGCTCAAACAATATCCAGGCTGGCCTTGATTGCGCATTGCTGACATGGTGCTGCTGCATCTTATCTGTTCAAGCGTAAACTGAGTGGTAAGTGTGGCTGGTGTATTGCATCCACATCAAATCTACCAGCCTCAGCTCAGAGTTTCTGGTTTCTCATAATGGGTACATCAAAAATGGAGAACTATCATTTGCATGGTTTCTAGCACCATTATCTCCCAGCATACCACACAAAGAGCTTTCGCTGAAGCTATAGTGCAGTCTAGTCCAGTCTCCATTCAGTGTATGAACAGAAAGAGCTCTGATGTGGGTTGGCTTACAGATTTGTAGCATCCGGCACTTGCTTTTATGTTCTGATATGATTTAATACAATTAAATACAGGAAAAACAGAAGTGATCCCAACTGAGTGTAGTGATGCAGAGAGAATACAAGGTTTAAGAGTAGGAAGTTTGGCTCCACAATAAAAGGAAATAATTATAGAAATTCTTGCCCAAACTCGAACTCTTGCAACCAATATTTATCTGTTACTAGTTTTAAAAAGGAGCTGAGAACATTTGAATTTCTAGTTTAATGTTTTTTATGTACTTATTACTTAATACTACCATTTTAAAATAAAAAAGTGACTGTTTATTATTTATTAATCACTGCTTATTTTAATATATTTTAAACATTTTCATTTTGTTTTAGTTGCATAATTATTTTCATTTTATTGAGAGCAACATTTGTATGTATAAAGGGTGCTATAAAAACAAAGGTTACTATTATTATTGTTAATAATAAGTCATTGTCTAATTGTCTACATTAAATGAAAGGGAGAAGAATCATCATCATCATCCTCATCAAACGAAAAGGAAACATAATTTCCCAGCAAACACTTTTTGAGTATCAGCTCTGGTCTAAGTGTATGCAATTAGCATTGACAGATGTGATCACAGTAGTGAAGGATGAGCTCCCAGAGCTCATCGCAGCGCTGTGGCCCAACGCTTTTAATAAGCTGTATAGAAGTACATTTTTATTAGAATTGGATTTAGTGATTTATCTAGCACATTTCAGCGTTTACTGGACTGAACACTGAACAGCAGATTAAAAATGATTTAGCAGTAAGTAGACAGAACTCTGCAACATGAAGAAACAGGAGAATATGAAATGCTGACATGGAAACTAAAAGAAAAGGTTAGTTCACCTTAAATGTGGGTGCATCTGAGGTCTAGGGCTTCTGTGTCTGGGCATTATTCTCTAATCCTCATTCCTACTGCCAGAAAAGCCTCAAACCCACCATGTGTTTAAGTTTCAGTTACCTTCAGTTCTGGATAATGCCAAAAGCTTCTCAAAGCCCTCTCAAATACCTTACAGTACAAAACCTAGGAAATAATCTGGTTCACGGCAGGACCACCTACAAAAAAAAAATCTAATATTATAATAATCTGCATTATAATACATTATAATATCTACATTTAAATAAAAGCTAAAATTCCAGTCTATTTTAAACTGTGCTGTGGTGGTACTGCTGGGAGGCTGTTGAACATCAGCTTATTGATATTATTATTATTCTAAATTTTTAATATGACAAATTATAATTGTGATAATTATTTGCAAAAGTAAATCTTTGGGGTTGAACTTACTGACTTACACAGTTACAAGTGGCATGCTAAAGTTTTGGCACCCCTTGTCACTGCGAACGGTTATGAGTAGAAGATAAACTGTTCTCTAAAACGCATAATATTAAAGACATTTTGAGCAAGATGAGTATTATTTTTGTACAATTTTCAGATTTATATATAACCATGCCCTTTTGATGGTTTGGACACCCCAAAATATTTGACCATTAGAGCTCACCTAGCTTCTTAAAGCTAGATATAGCTTCTCTTCTTAAATAGGAAATACTATAATAATAGAGAATACTGTTAAAATAAATAAGTAAATAAATAAACAAACAAACAAAAACAAACCCTCAGTAATATTATGTCCTGTGATTTGTTTTATGACAATATTCTGAAATGAGATAAAACAACTGACATTAAAGTTTGAGACAAGACTAACATTAACGTTAGACACTGTGTCTGTGTCCCAAACCTCACACTACCCTACTAAAAGCCCTTCTCCTGGTGGTGTTCTATTTTTTCCATAACATTTAGTGTAGCAGCGTGCAGTTTGGGACGCAGCCAGAAACTAATGTTGCCTGGCGTTTCATAGTGCATTCTGACCACCTGAGCAAGGTATAGGAGGCATGAACCCTCTTAGCTTCAAAGCTGGTGAAAGCCAACTTCATGAACCAGATGTTTTGATGGGGAGAAAACTGAGGTCAGTGAAGCTGGTGATCGCAAAACTGAAGATCAGATTACTGTTATCTGACTAAAACCTCAGGCAGAGTTTGTAGCTTTATCTTAAAAAATGCACGCACATCTCTACATTAAGGGGGGCACATCAACCCTCGTCCACTTGCAATGTAACCAGCAGGTCGATTGGCTCTTTTTGCTGAAGGGTGGGAGTTTATAAACAGACGCCACGCGGAACATTAAGAGAACTCCTATTCATATTTCAACGAGTAACATCTCTGGTCTGATTTGCTGCAATAAGCACACCAATTTACTTTTAATGTTGTGCTTTCAAAATAAAAGTAAATCCATTTCAATATATCATTTTACCCCTTTTTGTACATGTTCCAATGCTGAAACAACTTGTAAGTACATTTTTATGTCTTAAAATTAACACCAAGGGTACCAATAAACTGTAAAATATAGAAATATTTATTTTTAAAAAGTTATTTTTACATTTTTACTATGCCTTTATGTCTTTTGTATATAAGGCCATCTTAAGAGCAAATTCCCGCGCTCTTTTTACTGTTTATTTTATTTATTTATTTTAATGTGGCACTACTGGTTTACTGGTTTATTTTTGAAAAACTAAATAGGACATTAATTATAAATTCTGAAAGTGGCTTCAAGTATCATGATACTATATATATTTTTCCCATATCACCAACCTTTGGCCTATAGCACACAATGTAATACACGGCCACTTTGATTCTAGCCTTGTCATGACAACTAGAGTGAATGCTAAGCAAAACTGATGTGAGAAAGGAGTTACTTAATTATTACCACTCTCCCCCTGATGGGCAGAGACTTCCTGGTGTAGAGGTTATCCAAACCGTAGATGTCATCCAAACTACTCTCTTTTCCAGCAGAAGAACTGCAGATAGGCCCTCCTAGAAGCGTCCCTCATTTCATCATGAAGGACGCGGGTGACAAAAGACTTAGCATAAAGAGCCATCCTTGCCTGACCGTGTCCTCAATCCATTTGCTGTGAAAGGAACTGCACGAATGCCCTCTTCACTAGTGTGTAACATTGAAATTATTGACTACGATGCATTCTTGCTCCTCTATTTTTGGATGTGGCTGATGGGAGCTCTGGGTTCTTGCCATCAGGTCACTCAACTCCGCACAAAATAAATGGCATGGATCAATAGCAAAGACAGCTCAGTTACATCACAGCAGCATCTCGGCGCTCAAGCCTAAAGAGCCTCAGTTCTTTTCCTCAGGTATGGACATTACTGATAGGCCTCTAGAGTAGAGAACTGGGATCTGATGCTCAGGTTTCAAATGAAAAAGGGAGTACCCTCTTTTCTCACGTAAATAATCAGCACTTTGTCTCACATCAGCGTTTTATCATAGGGGAAACTCCTGGATCCATTATATCAGACTGATTTCATATAGAAAAACGTCACCAACTGCCTGCTTTTCACACCTGAATTAGTTCTTGTAATTACAGACACGCCGCAATCTTTCTGATTGGTCAGTCCATTTGAAATGATTTGAAGTGATTTGAAGATTTTGAAGTGTTTCCTTGTTCCGGTTTCAGCTGACTTGCAAAATCCACTGTTTTCATATGCAAATGACAAAACAAGAATTTCGGGCACTTGCAATGGTAGAAAACAAAACAGTTACCTTTTCAGCTGCTCTAGCCTGTGAATGGAGAAACACAGTCGTTTAAAGGGGAAGTCCTAACTGCTCACAATGGTAGTGACAGGAACCAGACGTCTGAAACACCACAGAATATAAAGAATGAAATGGTTACATATACATTGCCTAATGTGTTTTACGGTAGTTCTGAGAAGGTCTTTGGCTTAAACTGAAATTTCCATCTGCCTATCCAATTTATTCTATCTGCTTCCTCCCAGTCAGGCTCACTTGGTGGGTCTGAGCCTACCCAGTAGGGTTGCAGTGGTTTATGGGATTTAGGTATACCATTGTATGAAAATACATGGGTACTATATTGTGTACATTTGCCTAATACCGTTATTGGGGGGAAAATGCAGTCAAATTTATAACACAAAAGAAATTACATTTTTTACTATTGTTAGAGCTTCAAAACCAGTCAATCGATTAATGGAGAAAATAATCAGCAGATTAATCCATCATTAGCTGGAAACAAACGGCTCCACCTCACATGCAGCTTTCTTACGTATTGGGTGACATTTTACATATACTTTCATTAATGTATTGCTTTAACTATAGTAAATATAGTAACATTCATAATAACATTCATAGTTATCCAAAGATGGCGTTCCAGGGTTGATAGGTACTGGGTCAAAATCAGCGGAAAGGGCTGGATTGGACATAAAACCCCAAAGAAAATGAATTTAGTCTAACCTAAAACAAAAAGCACACACTCAACAACTGTGTGATTCCATGTTAGTGTATTATTCTTTGATTGTTAGCAGTTTTTAATGAAAAGAATAAATACTGAACTGATAGTCAATACTTGAGGCTTCAGCGACAGTATCGGTCTCAGAAAAAGAACAGAAAATCATGCATCATGTATGGGTGAGCAACATGTCTATTTGATTGAATTGTGATAACTGCTGTAATTGTGATATACAATACACTTTTAGTATTGTCAGTACTTGAACAATGACCAGCCGCAGGTTTCATTACAGAGAGCATAATTAGTCCTGTTGAACTGGATGGAACAAAAACTAAATTTAATAAAAGTAACAGAACTTGGTCTGGGAGAGTATTTGGGTAGTAGTTTTTAAAACCTGCTGCTTCTGGTGAATTCTGTATGCATGACATAAATATTGTGATACATTGTATATCATGAAAATGTCTTTAAATTTAAATTTTACCCATTCCCCCCAAATGTTAAAAATACTATATCACGATATTTGAAGACTTTTTTTGATCACAATACATGTAATCACAGACTAAAAACATCAGTAGACAAAAACTACTATTCAGATACTCAGTGTTTTTTCTTCAACATCTGCTGCTCTTCATCTAATTAAACCAGTCTAATTACATTGTTTGTAATGAAACCTGCAGCTGATCAGCGTTTATTAAGCACTAACTGCATCCTCGATATGCTAAGAAAAGCATATTGTTATCACGCTAACGGAATTTATCACAATACTCTATACTCCAGCTCTAATGTCCAGTATCCAGGCACTACAAAGCATTACGAAGCACCTGGAAGTGAAATGCAGAAGATGGCCGCAATGCAGAGTAGTTTAACAACTTCCTTTACAAGGCTCTCTTAACCTTTCTGTTTCTTACAAGACTCTAAGAATGGCATAAGCCCCCCAGACCGCATAACATATGGGGATTCTTAAGGAGTTTCCAAAGCTTACAAAGGCACAGATTAGTCACTTGGCCAACATGAGTGTGTGTGTGTATGTATATATATATATATATATATATATATATATATATATATCCATATTCACATTGCTTTTATTATATTTATTATTATATATATATATTTATTATTATTATATATATATATATATATATATATATATATATATATATATATATATAATAAATATAATAAAAGCAATGTGAATATGGAAACTATTAACTGCTTTTTAAGCTTTTCATAGCTGCAACAAACGTCACAGTTATTGTTTTATAAATAAATAAATAAAATTTTGAGCTACTTTATAAGATTGCTCGGACCGGAGAGATGCTATTTGTGGGGTGCTTCAAGAGGCAGGAAGGGATCAAGGCACTTGAGGCCTCTACAGCAATCTCGCTTCCACCCTCGCATTGTATAGTCATCCTCCGGCCCTGTGACTGAGCTGGTGCCAAAATGTGTGGGGGTAAGACTTCAATAAAAGCACCTTTTTCCCTTCTGAATGAGAGCACTTTATTTCCACCTCACGACCTAGAGACACAGAGCCTCTCAACAACCACAATAAAGGACCTCTTGAAAGGCAGGATTGTAAACTAGATCATGGTTCAGCTTTCGGCCTGTATTTTAAGCGAATTTCTATTACCGAACTGGATGTAAATGCGTCTGTTAAACACAGTGGAAATCAAATTCAAGGAGGTCAAAGTTGAACAACCTTGAAGTTGCAAGACTGGCTTAAGTCTTCTTACAGACTCTTACACTGACAGAAAGGCCCTTAAGAATGTTCTAAGCCCTCCAGGCTGAAGAACATATGGGGATTAGAACCGTCTGAAGCTTAAAAAAACAGCCCAAGGTACTGGAACAGCAACGTGGCTGTGATGAGCCACATAATAAACAAAGCAGCATGAAATTGCAGCTTCAGGAGAATCCTTGCAGAGCGTCATTGCGCTGTAATGACCTCGGCCTACTGTGACCACTACACAGCCTTCTGAGACAGCTCCAGTACGGGCCAGCTTCCCCGGCACAGATTAAAGCGCAGTCTCGGACTAAATTACACGGTCAGTGCAGATTCGTCCAGCAATATGCAGAGCTGGGCGATACATCAGCAAGTCTGACATGCAATGATCTGGACATCCCGTGACATTGACTTTGTAGCTTCAGTGATACTGATTGACAGCCAGCATTATATTTCCCATAGCATTTCCTAACACAGCAATGTCCCTGTTGCCCTTTAGTTTTTCTAACACTGAATTCACGATCTGACACTCATCTACAATAAACGGCATTTACCGGCTGCTTAAGACCGTTAAGAAGTGAGTAGACAGCATGCTCGCTTTCTGCAAATGCAGTTTCTGAACATTTACAACCTTGTAATGCCCCCTGTGTGTCCTGTCTGTGAGGCACTTACACCGAACGGTAGTGCTTAAGAAGCAGGACTTCATTAACTTTATTAATGCTGAAGCGTATTAATACCAGCTAGGTTTAACTGAGGTCTGGGAAAGTGACCATAAATGGTCCAGAACAGCGCTTATGGCCCGTCAAAGCCACATGATTTAGATGTGGACTGTTAATGTGACCTGCAATGCAGTGGAACTTCCTCCACTCGCCAAATCCCCAGTTTTAATCAACTGTGCTCTGAGGATCAGCGCGTCTTTGATCTGGGGCTCTAGCTGCAGCTCTGTCACTTCAGTTCAGCGCACAAGGACACATTTTAGCCTCAACAATGATATAAAAATAATAATAATAATAATAATATTAATAATAATAATAATATTAACATCCTTCACCACCAGGCAGTCGCGTCCCTCAGTTTGTCATAATCCCATTTGCATGGGAATCTAAAGGCTTCATATTTTTTATTTATTTATTACTTTATTTATTTATTTATTTATTTGTATTCCAAACCTGAAAGCCGATTTGCCTCCTACCATGGTGCAACCCACCAAGCCCCCCCATCCCGCTCTCTAACACACCGTGTTGTTGGGATTCTCCACCGCAGTCGTGACGGCGCAGGCCTTGCCTGCTCTCACCGTTCCGCAGAGACACTGCACCGGCTACTCTCTCTCCCCCTCTCCCTCTCCCCCCTCTCCTCCCCTCCCCTCCCCTCCAGCACCACAGGCACGGTGCTCTGACCGCCGCTAGCGTCCGTCCCCTCTCCGCATCCACAGCCCGGACAGGAGCTTAAAGCAGCCCAGAGCTGACACACACGGTCCTGAAACCGCCAGAGCTCCGTTAAACAGGTTAATTATAACGCTCGCGCGCTTTAGCTTAGCTTAAATACTCGAGGGCTTTCTCCTCAGAGAGACCGACATGAGAAACGCTGTTACTACACAGCTGTCCGGGCGGCGCACACGCACTGTAGTCTAAATATGGCCTGTGGAGAGGAGACATGCAGGAGCTGGAGTGAACGAGGAAGGTGATGGGAGCAAAAGCCATTTAGGAAGTAGATCAAAAGAAAATTATTATTATTATTATTATTATACTAATAAAAGAGTGAAGGAAAGGAAAGGAGTAAAAAAAAAAAAAAAGATTAAAAAAAAAAAAAAAAAAAAACACCTGAGCCGGACACGGTTCTCCAAACCGACTGGAGGGAGAACCGAGCATAACCGAGCTGAGCCGAGCTGAAGAGAAGCTCAGGGAGGATGGAAAGAAACATGAGCACAAAGTTGAGTTCGCGCTGACCGAAGGCTGTTTTACTGCAGGTCTGAGGAGCTAGCTGACCGAGCTGTAGGTGAACACTAGCGTTCACCCACCGAGAGCCGAGCTCGTCTACAGACACATCCTGAAAGCGCTTACCGTGCGTTTACTCTTCGGGCGTAGAGCGAGTGGGATCAGGCCTCTGAAAGCGCATTGTAGTGTGTGGACGGAGAGGCTGCAAAACAGGGAAATCGTCGAGCCGGTTCCTTCTCACACTGCATTTCTCCCCGGCTAACCCCTCTGTCTCCCTCTCCCTCTCCCTCTCCCTCTCTCCACTGGTAACTGACACATTTTACTTCACTGCAGCAGTATCAGCACATGCTCAGAGACGAGCTCGGGCATCCAGCAGCCAGCTCTCCCTTAGCCCGGGTTAACCGTTTCACTGCTGCTCCGCTTTAGCCCAGGCTCGCTCACCCCACAGGCACTGCCAGTGTTCCTGGAGTCCGCACAGGCGCTTTTGATAAAAGTGCAGTCCGATTATTTTGAATACAGAGCCACGACGTGGCCGGCTAGAGCACCAAATCCTACAGGAAGGAGGCTGGGATTCAATTAAGGACAGCCCAATGCCCCAGCTTTTTATTAACCCACTAATGTCCATCTGAAAAGCTGACAGGCGTCCCATGACAAATGTCCTCGCCCTACACACAGATCTGAAGAAAATCCTCAAACTGATGAAAGCATACAGGTTAAAAAGTGAGTTTTTAATCACTTATCATATTAAATTCAAGCCTTTGATCACATACTGATCACATACAAAGTTTTAATACAAGTATGAAAACTAATACTGATGTTTATCTAAGGTATAAATTTGCCATTTCCCCCTTCTACAGAATTTAGATGCTGAACATGAATGGGTTAACATGGGACTCCCTCTGGAAGTAGATGATATTGAGATGCCAACACTGGAGATCAACACTGTTAACCTCCTGCAGTGGAAATGAGGTCGTAGATGTTGTGCATGATCAGTTCATTTCAGTTCTTGCCTTTTTTCCTTTTTTCCATTATTTGACTTTAAGTGACCCTTTAAGTGACCCTTTTCCTACAAAACACGGGCAGGCTGGTCTTGGTCTTCCCAATTTCATTACAATGTTATCTGAGCGACCAAGCGAAGAAAGCCTGGCTACTACAGCATAATGAAAACCATGAGGCTTTTAGGGAACGTGATGAACGTGATGGGAGGATTTCTATTTGCCACACGCTCTCTAAAAGGTATCAATATTTAATAAGCCAACTGTGGCGTAAACCCAAGCATATCGCATATCAGCAGGCTGATGACCTGCCTGGTTTTCAGCGCCACTCCTGGCAGGTTCGTGTGCGAGTGGGAAGAAATGGATCTGTAAAACACGTATATGGTATCGTTCTTAAGAAGGTGCATTGTATTCATGGAGCAGTACCCTTTTACAATTTCCATCATCTCTGAACAATTCTCCATTTATGCAAGAGTTTTCCTTACAAAAAGAATATGCTGTACATGACAAATTCATTATAACAAGCATTGAATAAACACTGGAGGCCCAAAATGCACCACTGTACAATAATGCCTCCGTCAATGTTCTCATTTACATATTCACAAAAGAGAAACAACTTTTTGTAATTACACCATAGAAGCATAGATGCAATACTTGTGGAAAAGAGTAGAAAAAGAGCACGTTCCGTCATCTTCATCAATAAGTTAAACGTCTGTGGCGTCAGGGCAGGACGGACTAAAGAAATTGAATAATACGAGCAATCCAAAGAAACGGAATCGAAATCATAGCGTTGACAGGATCTCTTTTTGTCTGGTAAGTTTTGACAAATTAGAAAATAATGCAAGAGGGCCAAAGCGACAGTCTGTCCATGCTGTCTGTTGGGAGCAAGCGGCTTCAAAAACGTCTCAGTTTCTCTGCTTTATCAACTAAAAAATGATTACATTTGGTTAAAAAAAAAAAAAAACTAAACAAAAAAAAAAAAAAAACAATAGCAACAAGAAGACTTGTAGTTGTAATAATAATAATAATAATAATAATAATAATAAACAGAAGTAGCAATATATGGTAAATATTGAACACAGTCCTGTACAGTCAGGTCAGTCCCATCATTGGCCAAAGCCTGTTCTATCTCAAAAGTTCTTTGTTTGTTTTTTTACCCCCTGCCCCAAAGTCTCTTATTGACACCAGTTCTAAAACAGCCCAGGCTGACCCTAGATCCTCTTCATAGGTCCTTCGATCACTGAGAGTTGGGAGAGTTGAATAAACACCTCTATCTTCACCTGCAAATCCATGAAAAGAGATCCATTAGTGATTTTAGCACACAGCTCCGGACTGGAATTTAAGCACAAGCACATGTCCAACTACATGAATACAGCAGTACCTGTTCTCTGTGCTAAAGCATAGCAGGCGGAGGCCACAGAAGGGGTCAGTCAAGCTCATGAACTTCGTTGTCCTGCAAGGCGGAGGGTGGGCGGCCCTGCTCGGACACGCGCTTGGACATGATCTCCCACTGAGGGGTCAGCACTTTGGGTTTGGATCCTGAAGAGGATGGAGACAGGGATTAATGTGGGATCGAACAAGGCGAATCCAGAACCTCCCAGACTGAATCTGGCCCAGAGATGTTGCTGTTGGAGGTTTACATACACTGACCATGGACATAAATGCAATGCCAATATTAAGCTTTCAATGACTTCTTTGAACTGTTCCCTTTTTTAAGGCAGAATGAGTCACATCACAACGTACATCTTTAAGGCCAAGGCCTCTTCCACTTTCTGTTAGTGATCATAAAGCTACAGCAGGTAGCTTCACTGCCACACATCAAAAAGGACTTGTTTGACAGCATTAACTGGGTTGACCAACACAGTATCATTGAATCCAAGCAGCTAAATGCAGATCTGAGAAAAATTAATGTTAACTTGCACAAGTCAGGAATGTCTCATGGATTCATTACTAAACAACCGCAGATTCCAAAATCATCATTAAACAACTGTACATGGGCCAGTGAGTCTGCTGTCTGTGACCAGAGGATCTCTAGTTTGAATCCCGGTTGTGCCGCTGGCCATCGACAGCCGGGGCCCTGAGAGCGCATAACTGGCCTTGCCCTTGTCCAGATGGCGCTCTCTCCCCACATCACTCCAGTGCAATGCTGTCCGATGCATCGGAGCCAGGTACACAGCACTTTCCTCAGAGTGCGTTGGTTGCCTGGTGACGTTGCATCGGCGGCTGCTCGGAAAAAGAGGCACTAGATGGCTGTGCGCGTACTGAAGGAGTGTGTCAGTCTCCACTCTCCGAGTTTTGGGAGCACTGCATGCGATGGGTAAAATATGTATGGGTTGGGTGACTGCTGATCCAAATTGTGGAGAAAATTATTAGAAAAAAGGTTAGAGAAGTGGGCTTGGTACTGGTTGCCAGCTCAATCCTTTGGACTGGAGGGTGAAACAAAACATTACGATCTCCTCTCCGGGGCCCAGCAAAACACTATGGCCACTAAGGTGGCTCCTCACTGCCCTTATTCACTAGTGTGAATGTTTTAATTCCTAATCTGTATGTTTCTGTTGAAAAAATGTTAATCTTTGATGTAAAATGTTAATCTTTAGCTGGTGATGTGATCTGAACTGAGAGTACTGTGCAGAGTGCAATTGGAAACCATGCAGTACTGTAGAATCTGTTTCACACTGTGCATCCTGGTCAATTAGGATTGTATGATTTTGAACCCGTGGTGAGCGTGAGCACTTCTCTGTGTGCAGCTCATCAAACCATGACTGTGACATTTCTGCAGGAGGGTGCACAAAATAAAGAGAGGCTTTATTGCAGGGATCACACAGCCAAAAAAAATGTATTGTGCTCTTAAGAATAGTTAGATTGTGAATAGGACAAACCTGCTCAAGAAACTTTGATAGCACATACACGCTAGTTTTAACCTTTTTACTTTCACATTAAAAACAACATGACAAGGCAGGAATTCACCAAATGTTTCTGTTCTATTTTAAAATGTTTGAAATCTCAAACAAGTCCAGCTTTCTCCATGAGTCAGAACAGAGGCAGTGTTTATTACCATCGACCCGGTGGATCTAAAGCTACTCAGTGTCCTGGAACCTCATCATTTACAAATTAAGCACTGGTGCAGGGTGCAATGGAGGTAGCAAGCTAATGCGCACAAGTCACCATTGTGCACAAGATGCACAGATGCTCGTGACCACATACTTTATACGGACAAAAGTAGTTGGACACCTGCTCATTCCTTGTTTCTTCTGAAATCAATTAAGGGTACTAAAAATAATAGATTGTGAAGCACTGCTGTGAGGGTTTAATTGCATACAGCAACATGAGTGTTAATGAGGTCAGGATGTTGGATGATCACCACCCTACCTCATCACCGACTCATCCCAAAAGAATCGGATGGAGCACCACCGTTTCAGAGAACACAGCTCCACTGCTCCACAGCTCAATGCTGGGAGCTCTATACCACTCTAGCCCACACCTGACATTAGGCATGGTGCCAACAGGTTCATGTTTGTGTGTTCTAAAAAATATATGTTTTATTGGCAGTACTAGACAAGCTGTGTCATCAATGGGTGCGACTTAAAGTAGCTGAAAGCATTCTTTATACATCATTATATATAAAGAGGTGTCCACAAACTTTTGGACATAGTGTATGATAATCGGTAAAAACAAAATACCTAATCCACCAGAACAAGCTTCTCATTCGTGTACACCGTTTGTATCTGAATACTCCACTACGCTGTACTCTGTGGCCATCATGCACTGCACATCCTCTCCCCCTGTTGGCTGTAAAAGGTACTGAGGTGAACTCACTTCCACTCCCCCACACTACTTATATAAGCTTCAACTCTAATCTAAACACTTAAGACCAGCTAACAGTGGTCAGTGTTCAAAAGGCAGCTGTCGCAAGAATGTCAGGTCTAAGAATCGTAGAGGAAAATGAGCGAGTAAGCGAAGGATAGGAAGCAGCGCTGCTCAGAGCAGAATAGTGCCAAGCTCATCAGGGAATTACATAACTGTGGAACATTGGTTTCCAGACCCTTGGATAGAGTTAATAGGTTAACACAGCACGGTATGACAGAGCGTACATGAGGATTTCAAACAGAAGCGCATCAAAGGCACTGCTAGTGTTTGCTATAAGCTAGTCGAGTTTGTACGAAGCACGTGTCTGTTAGCTGTGCTTTTATCAGGAACTCTCATGAATGACTGAAAATGGCTGTGACAGCATTGTGGGTTGGTGAGAGTGTGTGTCTTTTTCGGGGTCTGATCCTGCAGGAGATCCATGTGAGTCACTGCTGATCTGTTGCCATGACAACACTGACAGCCATTCAAAGATTAGAGATATACAGTGCAGGGTAAGAAAGAAAGTGTGAGAGAAAGAAAGAAAAAGACAAATAATAATAATTATTTCTAATGATAATTATTATTATAATTAGTCAATATCATTTGTGTCATTAATTTCATAATTACTATAATGAAAAATAACACATGTTCAACTTTAATGTTTGTGTGCTTAGGCAACATTGCTCTTGAGACAGTCATGCCAGTAAAGTTAACTTGAAAGAGTGTGAGGGAGAAAGAAAGAGAGAGCGTGCACGCGAGAGCTGGTTAATGATCACCACAAACACAAGCAGAGCTCCTCTCTCACCATCCAGGCCATTGTGCTGCTCGTAGGTACGTTTGCCCAGAATGGTGGGTGAGCCGTTGTTGAGGATGGGGGAGGACTTGATGGGCGTCAGGCTGCCTGTGGAAATGGAGGCTCCCCGAAGAGGCTCTGGTTTAGGAGGGCAAGGATGGGCCTCTACAA
Organism: Salminus brasiliensis; assembly: GCF_030463535.1. NCBI lineage: Eukaryota > Metazoa > Chordata > Actinopteri > Characiformes > Bryconidae > Salminus > Salminus brasiliensis. Next base: position 19,070,821 of record NC_132887.1, read on the forward strand.
TAAAGAGACAATAAATAAACAAACAAGCAGGGCCATAGCACTAAACAGGACATGACAATTTCCAGTGTCATTTAAAGCTCACTAAAAATCTGATTAAAATGGCTCTGCAGCTCTGAATGGACTTTTTGTAGAAACTGTGCATTTGGTAATTATTCTTGGGCTCTTAATGAAAATTACAGAAAATACAAAAAATAAAAAAACCCAGCAGCTATGTAAACAAAAATACCATACATTGGCCTGGGCTACCACATCCATTTCATCACATTAAGCTTTACCCTAAAGCACTATTACAGTCTCTGACTGAAAACCTAATCAGCAAATGCAGGTTTTGTTGTATTGTCAGTGGCTGGCTTCTGTTCTCACCCACTGACATGTGGAGCTCAACAAATCTATCCACTCTGAAACACTTCAGCCACATCACAGTGGTCTATTCAACCTTGAGAAACTAAAAATATATTTTAAACTGTGAAACCGTAAAACTGACAATAAGCAGAAAGTTCTGTGGACAACTGTTAACCATACATTAAAAAAAAAAAAAACCCAAACATGAGAAAGAGTGCAGATGTCATTTCCACCCACCAAGATATCTAACCACGGACTCCAGAGGCTTCCGTACTGCCGGTTTCAAGGATGCAGGCTTTTTGGACATATCTGGCAACCGCACTGCGCCTACAAACACAAGAACAGCTGTGAAATTTCACTGTGTTCCAACATAACGTTAAAGGAGAACCTTTAATACATGTATGAAATATGGAGGTATATCATGGGTACAATATCTGTTGTATGGGTGATGAGTACAATGTTTGCGGATACCCCTTCTAATAAATGTATTCAGCTACTTTAAGTTGCACCCATTGCTGATGTGCAAATGCATGCACACACACAGCCTCGCTATATGATATGACCCATATATTTCATATCTTTAATCAGGCAAGACTCCATTCAGACGGTGGAGTATTGTCCAGTGGAACCTGAGTCTGAATATGTTCCGCCGTCTGAATGCAGCCTAATAGAGCAGTAGTAACTGTCCACTCACACTCTGCTTTGATGGCTGCTGTGTTAACGGGTATGTAGGGGTGTCTGGCCAGGTAGCGGGACCTGAGGAGGTCCTGGCAGACCCGTCGGGCCATTCGGGTTAGCTGGGTGGTCTGCAGGTAGAACGCCTGCCTGGTCTTCACGGCAAATTTTGGACTTCCGCTGTGCCTCACCGGCAGGCCATGAGGACTCTACCAACAAGACAGATCAGAGTGAGCATGTCAGTGTCTGTGGCAATTTTCATAAACACCGGGTGTTAGATGAAAAATGTAGACAGCATGTATTCATTCCAGAAGCAGAGACAAAACTGAGGCAGGCACAGTAACAATATCATATAAAGAGGACTAATGTTCAAAACTATGTTTATCCTAATTCAGCCTTGCGATGTAGGAGTCGTAGAAGAAGCATACGTCTTATTTGGGTTTGTGTGACTTCTCAATTCATCAATATCTACAAATAACTACAACAAAATCCAGTAGTCAAGTAGCTTCTCATTTGCTCTTTCAATTTTGGACAGATGATCACACCAAGCAAAAATCCATAAACAGTAAAATGTGCATTTTACATACAGAAGTCTGATGATTCTTTCTTTTTTGTTTAAAAATGAAAACAGGAGAAACAGAAAAAAAGAAACAGATCTACGGAAATGAAAAGATTTTTCTTTCATCAGCGTGACTTTTAAAGTTAATAATGGCCCGTTCTGATAAAAAGCCACAAACAGCACAAGGAGTTCCACCAGTTTACACAGGAGCTGCTGCAGCACTGTGCTGTGTGTGTGTCGCTTCAAACTACTTAACTAACTCTTTTCGGTCTGTGTATTTGGGTACCCCTGATCAAAAAATGACCTAATATCCAAAAAGCATATTTTTTCAGATTTATTTACTTATATTTTCCCTCCATCTTTTATAGTAAAATAACTAAAAAGGAAAAGGGTCCAAAGCAAAATTAGATTTGCAATGATGTTCAGGTCAGGGGACTGTGAGGTAGCAGCAATCGCTTCAAACTTGAGCGGAGTTCTTTCATACACACACACACACACACACACACACACACACACACACACACACACACACACACACCTGAATTTTGCAATGTAAGAATAGTCTGAATGGAAGAGTTAGCTGTGCTGGAAAAATGCTCACCATATTGTTGCGGTTGGGACCGGGTCGTTCCCCGTCCAGCCTGGTGGGCATCTTCAGGCCGCCATACTTCTTCCAGTAAGTCCAGCAGGAGGCGCACAGTCTGCACTGCATGTTAGTCGGCCCCCATGAGTACCACTGATACGAGCTGGTGGCTACACACACACGCGCACACACACACACACAAAGTTCCAATCCAGTTCCTGTTCTATTCTGCTTTCGTCTCTTTGTCTTATCACACAAAACCATATGAAACCTTTCTCCACAAATTATGCATTAGCTCTTAAGCTGCCTCCTCTTAGTCTCATAGCATTCATGGCTGACTAAGTTTCTGTCAGTTGACTAATTGCATTTATTTGATTTTTTTTATTTTTTTATTTGTTATATTGATTTATTTCAATTAAACTTAAAATGGAAATTTCTGCAAATTGTCATTTGGACCACTGAGCCAGTCAGCCCAGGGAAAAAATAAATAAATAACTTAAAATACATAGAATACAAGAGGCCTTTAGAGACATAGTTTACTTACACTGCAACACTGAGCTGCTGTTTGTGCTAAACTGTATACAGTTATAAATGAAAGTAAAATGAGGCTTAATTTTAAAGTATATTATGAGCTTTAAGGTTATAATCCCAGGTATATACTAAATTTACCTGTAATTAACTAATTAACCCCAAAAACAATCTGTTTAAGGTGCCGAATTTAAAGCGAAACCCAAATGCCCTGTGTTTTAAGCCTGCAAGGGGCTTTAGAAAATCCTTAGGCAGGATAGCCCTATTTAGCTCTTTACAGTCTTCCAAAACTGACTGCATATTAGGTGAGTAAGAATGCATCACTGGTGGGGGACGCTGGGAAGACTCACTGTAGCAGCTCTCGCAGGCTCGGCCTAGTCCGGTTGGCTGGCCCGGCGCCCCCGGCAACACCGCAGCCCCGTTCACCAGTCCTGGCTTCACGCTGTTCGCACTCAGCTGGTTGGGGTTGGGCTTGTTACTGCAACACACATACATACACAGAGCATGAGGGTCACAGAGGCCACAGGATTACGCATGATCAAAAGAGCCATTTACTCAAAGCTTATGCTGAAGTGCTTGCAAATCCTGTGCTTCCCCCTGACCTGTTCGCCAAGATACTCACTAGTTAGGGATGTAAACCTGCTTCAGCTTGCTCTCGGCCTCCGCAGCCTTTAACCGTTTCTATACCAAACAGACGACACAGGAAAGCATGTAATTATTAAATTATAATTATTATTATTTTTATGGGCAAATAGCTTTATCATGAATGAGTCTCTAAGAAGCATTCAACAAATCACTCTTACCTGCTGAACATATCTGTCTGTGGTTTTCCACATGTAGTAATACTCAATTATGCTGGTCAGAGACTTCCACGGCAGCTGAAAAAGGACAGAGCGCTCAGTGTTACTTTAAATCCTGCCTTAACAGATGATCATGTTCCCTTTACAATCCTGTAATGAGGCACATTTTGAACAACTGTTACTAAACACAACCTGAAACACAGCATTGTAACCTCTTATTACTGTAGTACACAAGCAAATTTGAAGCAAAACACTACTTCAGAGTCCCTTTGTCTTTTGTAATAAGACATTTTCACTTCTTCTGTACAAGTGGGTGTGGACATGTTCCATGAGTGGCTCCTCCCTGTCTCTCTGAGCTGGGGCACTTTGGGTTAGGTCCCTAAGCCACAACAACATATGTACACCAAATCACCAGCAGGTGGCAGAGTTAAACATGACTGCAGTGTCTCAATTCAGTGCAAAAGGCAATCTGGTTTTATTGCCTTCCAAATAGGATTTTTATTGAACAGCCTTTAAGTACTGTGTCCACATTTTCTTCATATATTGTGTCTTAAGCGTCATAATTTCCACTTGTCCTCTCGATCGATCTTTGAGGAAAACTTACAAAGTCTTGCTGTATGTCGGTGAAGTCTTTGCCATATTTCTCGAGTGCCTCTTCAAACAGGTTGGCCTCAGAGGCGCTCCACTCCTCCATTTCGTCTCTGCAGAGCACAGGTCCGCCTTGCGGCACCAGAGCTGCGATAGCCCGGGTCATGTCGTAGCCATTCTTGTGCAGCGTGTCCATGGCGTGGAACTGGAGACAAAAACAAACATACTGTTTTTTGGTTGTTTGGTTTAAAATGCTCAAATAAAATATAGGAGGATTTCAGTGGGAATATGAAACCATGGGTAAATGCAAGTAGTACTTTAATCTGTTTAAATACTTCAAATATTCATGCTATACACTACCTATATACTAATAATCTTCATTACAGTCTCAGAAATCTATACAGAAACACATGTAGAATAAAACAGGTGTGGTTTAATTATAGTCCCACAGTTACTTCTAGCGAAGCTGTGACTGTAGGGCAGCTTGTTTTGTGTTTATCAGTATATTTAAATTATAGTCCACCCTTTTGATCCAATTTATCATCTGAATAATCACAGAGAAGGCAGGAATAGGAATATCTGTTCATATCAGAGTCAGATTTCAGAATATGAAAGAAATATCCATATTCAGTCAATATTACATTTTAAATTGGCAGTGTTTGAAAGACAGAGAGAGACTTTGAAGAGAAATAAATGTATGAATAACCCAGATTTATACAATTTGTTCCATCTAGTGTCTCATTGAGGTAGTCAGCACAGCCTGTAGTGGGTTATTTACCCAGTAAAGTGTAAAGGTTAGCATCCTGGATGTATTCTCCCCACCTACCACCAGCCACGCTCACACAACTGACCAACAACACAGAAACACTGTCCTCGTCCAGCTCAAATAAGACGTTACAAGATCAGGATGTTATGAAATAAATGTTCAGTCGGAGAACAGAGAGAGTATGAGAATAAAGAGAGTAAATACCGGCCGTGCGAGCCACTCTTCCTACACGTGGCAGCAAGAGGAAGAGAGAGGAGGAGGGAGCAGAGCGGTAAAGGCGTCGCCATGGCTACAGTTACCACTGCGATACTCCTAAACCACTACAGTTCCAGCAATACCTTGCAAATCCAACAGCTTACAGCTTTAGGTTTCTGGGTGAAATTACCGTATTTACTTTAACAGTGTGTCTTGTGTCTACTAAATCTTTAAATCTAGGCTGAAAACTCATCGGTTTAGTTTAGCTTTTGGAAATGAATGTTTTCTCTTTAGATAAAGGTTGTAGGTCCATGGGTTCATGGACACAGGCAATTGTAGTATACTGAGATGCTGGAGTTGTCGTCTTGCTGCTTGCACATAATTACTCAGGTTTGTGGACGGTGGAGCAGATGGACATTAGCGTTCCCGTGTCCGTGTTACCTTCTGGCTCTCTCCTTTAAATGAGGCTGTTACAGTCAGACCTGCCGGAGCAGTCAGACACACTATGATACTGCTCAACATTCTCTGCTCTCAATAAATCCTCTCAGAACTAACTGTGTCTCTTTACCTTCTCCGAGTAAATGGCCACCCAGCCCGACCTGCTGGAAGACTGCCCACTGAGGTCCCCTCTACTTGCGTCAGACCAGCTGCCACCTACCAATACAACCAGCAGGCCCCACCCCCACCACCACCCATGCCAGACCAGCGGCACACCTTCCTACCACTGCTACCTGTCTAATGACCATGTTAAAACCTAAATGGACTTTTAACTATCTGCCACTATTAATATCACCACTATTAACTATCATTACTCGCATTACTCTTACCATCACTGTCATGACTACATCAAGTTATACTATTCCATGATTATTATATTATGATTAGAACAGTTCAACAGTATAGATTATTTAGTAACTTTTATCAATAATATATAAATAGTTCTGACCAGAGGAGGATTGGGCCCCCTTGTGAGTCTTGGTTCCTCCCTAGGTTTCTTCCTCCAGCTCTGAGGGAGGTTTTCCTTGCCACTGTCGCCGTTGGTTTGCTCACTGGGTGTCTTGGATCTTTCATGTCTTCTTATGTTTTCCTTTTTTCTGTCTTTTACTAATTACTAATTATGTAAAGCTGCTTTGTGACAACAGGTGTAAAATGTGCTATACAAATAAATCTGACTTGACTCAACTGGTCTATTATCGTGTGCAACGTTTTGGTGCAAATACACATAGCGTTACACACCAAATTCGGCCTTTAAACGAAAGGTAATTCTTGTTTATTAACTAGTTTCAAAACACAGCAAACTTAAGAGAACACTTCCTGCTTAAGCATGAGACGTATCTGGGGTACATGTAACAGTCCGTGTATTTGTACTGAACAGTCACAACACTGACATCACGGCCCAGTGTGTACAGTCGCACAGAGTGTTCCACCTGGAAACCTTAAGCAGCAAAGACCTTTTGGATTTGCATGGCATTGTGGGAATTGCAGCGAGTGTACAAGAATCGGTAAAAGGTAGTTTTGCAGATACTCCCCCATCCCCTCGTCTTCCTAGCTGTTGCTCATTCGCTATTAACACTCACTCTTCTTGAAGTCTTCTCAATCCCACTTTGTTTCCTAATTATTTTACCGCATGAAAAAATGAAGCTGAATGAATTTTCAAAAGTAATTAGTCCTACTTTGTTCATATCATATCAAATGTGGATTAATATCACAAGCAACCACAAATGTTTGATTGCAACATGGCAAGCAAAACACTCCTTTGCAATCAACCAAATGCCAAACCAAAATCAAGCCAATAAATATGCATATACAAATAAATAGAATTTAACAATACTAAATCAGGTAATAATTGTACCTTTTTTCAGTTCAAAGCTATGCTTAAAAAACTCAGAGGCAAATCATTTGTCTGGGGTGACACTTCTGTGTCACACAACAAGGTCAGCGATGATATTAGGGTGCCCCAAAAAATAAATAAATAAATAAATACCACCACCCTCATTTGTCAAACCAAACTTTACTGTCCTTTCAGCACATATATATATATATATATATACACACACATCTCTCAAGATGTGAAAATAATGTGTATAAATGATCAGCCTGCAGAAGCCAAATTATAGTCGACTGTCAAATATTATATACATTAAAATGCCATTTCACATCAGCTACCCACGTACAGACTAAAGCATCGCCTCAGTGTCCCAGAGTGCATGTTTATGCATGTGTGGGGTGCCCTCTAGCACCTGTACGATATGTTTTATAAATGAGGGGCAGAATCAGGCAGAGGGTGGTTGTGGGTGAACATCACTCGTACTCTCGGCTGATCTGTTCTGTTCTGTTCTGACTCCACTGGGGCCCTGAGGGAAAAATGAGGCCTGCAACCTGTTTTTGGTCAGCCTAGAACTCAGCGTGATTCTCGCTGTGGCTGGTTAGACTCAGGTCCTGCAACTCTTCCAGTTAATATGAAGTAGGACCCACAGTATATGTCAGTTTCTATCCCCGTACTTTTAGTCAACTTACTGACACAATATCAAAATTAAATGGATACTTTAAAGAATTGTAACAAATGACATTAGCCAAAATAATAACTGACCCTTCCCCAGGCTGTGCTTTAAAATGATGAGTTATTAATGTAATATGTATACAAATCAACACTCGCTCGCTCACTGTTCCCCATACTCAAAAGCTCAATATTATATTGTGCATCATTTGCAAGTGTCAGGGAGCCAACAGGGAGACTCCCGCTACTTCTGGGAGAGGTGGGATGTCTGCTAGGGGAACAATAATGCATAAAATCTTAGGTTTGATACAATTTTCTAATCCAAGGTCCTAATTAGAATCTAATCAAGTTTGTCACATCATATTAACAGAAGTGCAAAGGTGACTGAAAAAACGGATGTGCATAGTTCCTCACCATAGTAAAAAAAAAACCACAAATATATACAAAATAAGAAATTAACAAATTTAATAAGAAATTAAAACATTAACTTGCACTATTCCTACATTACTGCACTATTTGAGGTTTAATATATAATCTATGAAATGTTTACATTACTATTTACACATAGACATTGCATGAGATGTGGACTGAAGTGTAGAGTGAGTGGGGAGGAAGTCTTTGGAGGGTGCAGTGTGACCGAGCTGTTGGTCACAGTTCCAGTAAGTAATCAATTTGCCTTCCAATATTTTGCAAGGTAAAATGATTCTACAGGGCTCCAGTCTAGACTAAAGAACCTGTCCAAGAATGCGCACCTTCTAATAAAAAAAAAATAATTAATTAATTAAAAAACATTTTTGATAACACATAAGTCCCCCCCCCCCCCCCCCCCCACCATGAGACATCCCACAAAATGCAGCAGGTCATATTAGCTATATTTGAAAATATTAATTTTAATCCTGTAAAGGTTGTAAAAAAAATTAAATAAAAAGAGAGCACTCTGAACGATGAGAGGGATGAAAAAGAATGATAGTGCTGCTCTTTTTCTGCTCAATAGACAGCTTATTTTTACTGTTTCACAGAAATAGCTCAGGACTATCCAATTTGTGAATTTTTGTGATAGATAAGTTTAAGTTAGATGTGTATTCAAATCATTACATTCTTACAGGTGTTGGGATTCTGCGGTAACATTTTTGTCTTTTTGTAATTTCCACTTGTAAATGCCCGTAACATTTGCTCACAGAGTGCAAAACGGCCCCTTAAAATCATCTTCCCATCATGTATTCTGTGAATAATAAATGTAAATCTACTACTCCTACTACTAATAATAATCATCAGCATCCTTATCATCATCAGCTTTAATTTCTATAGATACCCATGCTGCTCCACACCTTTATGAGCATCCCTGCATGACCAATCAGCAAAGCACAAGTGATTATTACAACGCGTTCGGTGAGCCAGACCGAAGTGAGAAGCAGTGCTGAAGGAGGATGTAGTGTGCAGTGAGTGTAGGTGGTGCCGTACCAGTGTGATGTCTCTGGAGGCTGCTGCAGCGCTCATGTGCAGACTGGGCTGTCGAACTGAACTACTGCAGTCCAGAGCCCGCGCAAATGTACCCACAGACCTGAAAGAGGAAGAAAGCAGAAAAAGGAGAAAGGAGATTATAAAAGAGGCATCACAAAGCAGCTAAATATTCATATCTACGCAATGACATACATGAGCTTTGAATGTGCTTAACAGTCATTGTCTAGCCTAACGGCAAAACCCTTAGCACTTTAGGAGCTTACCGGGCCACTACGAGGAACTGGTCGATCTGTTTCTCTGTGAGAGGACTGCTGGGGTCCCACACCTTCTCCTCCAGTTTGGCCAGCTCCCTGCCATCCTCCTCGCCTGATAAACCAAAACGCAAGCAGGGCGCTAAAGAACAGGGTGCTTAAGCAGTTCCTATCTACTGAATGTGATTTATCCATGTACATCAAATGACTGTGAGAAAGACTGAATTAAACAGAAACTTCTGGGTCTGAGGACTGTACAGGGATGGCTGTCTGAGCCTTCTGGATAGCTTCTACTATGTTGCGAACAGACTGAATTGAATATTGATGAAAAAATAAGAAATCTGATCAGATTCTGTAACAAATCTAGACTGGAAGATCTAGATTATTCTTTATAACAGCAAAGGCAGCTTACATGATGAAACATGTAGCTTCATGCTCACATTTTTTTTGATGAAAGAGTTAACTGAATTAAAAAGCTTTTTTTTATACACACAGTATCACACAGTTTATATACATGTTTCTTCCAGTAGAGTATTTGGTTGAGGGTGTTACTTGCAGATGGCTGTCTTTTAAAATGAATAAAAACAAAACACACACACACACACACACACACACACACACACACACACACACACACACACACACACACGTAATAAAGCACACACATGTAACTGAACATGCCAGCATAGGCGAGGCTAACACTTGAACTCCAGATGCAGCGTAACGGGCAAAATAGACCTAAATACAAAAGCTGGTTCAAACATGTTAGGACAGCAGGTCTCCATAACTAGCCTTATTACAGCTCTAGTTACCCCCAAGTTACCTAAAAAGTTTTGCTTGTGCGTACAGGTGACCAAAATCCAAAGATAAAGTTCTTAACTGCACCCCTACGTATCGGGACATTGTTTAAGAACAGTTAAGAACACAGTTATGGGTGCAGTTAAAAATAAGTCGTACTGTATTATACAGTGCAGATTTGTAGAGATACGCACAAGAATAGGAGACAGAAGCAAGAGAGTGCACGAGAGAGCACCACAGAGACATAGAAGGTATAAGCCATTTTCGTGCCCTGTGTTTGACACCAAATATACAGCGATGCTATGTTTTACGAGTACAAGCCCTTAAACTTCAGGGCGGGTGTGAAACTCCATCAGAGCTTTGCCTGTGCTACGCTGAGGCAGTTCAAAGGCAGGCCTACCCTCTTTCAGAAGGTCAGTAATTTCTGCCTGGTACTTATTCCCCACTCTGATCTCCCCCTTATCAGCCAGGAGAGTCTTCTGCTGAGGGTCGTACACCAGTGAGTAGAAAAACGCATCCTGCAGCCAAAAGAGCAACACAAACAAAGAACAAGTCAGAGACACACACACGCAAACAAAGACACAGCCTTGTGTAGTAGTAGAGGGCTGTGTGTGTGTATATATGAGAGTGTGTATTTTTGCATGGTATTGAGTGGAGTCTCCAGTCTCCTCATTACTAAATGCGAGGAGAACATTCTGGGTCAACACACTGAATTATTTATTCAGAACGGAGCTCAAAACTAGCTCTCATCCACACACACACACACACACACACACACACACACACACACACACACACACACACACACACACACACACACACGTCAGATAAACACATTCATCTCTAACTCGTATAGTGTCTCAAATAGTGCAAAAGGATGAACGAGGCTGGTGCACCCAGAACCTCTGTACTGTAGTAGTGATGCATCACATGCTGTGCAGCACTTACCTCTCTGTCCAGGTAGGACATGAGGGTTTCTGTCTCGTTGAGAAGCGTCACACAGCACTTTCCCCTGGAGAGAGTGTGACACAACAAACACATACATTAACAATGACCACGACAAGGACGATGACATCCAACTGTAGCCACAGTTAAAGGCAACACAGAGCCAGAATTTGGCTTTGGTTTACAACATTGTCAGTTTAATACCAAATGGGGGGAAAGAGAGCCCCTTCACCGGGTCACACAAATACAATGGTAACAGGTTTGGATTCAACACACACTCCTAAGCCATAGTGATGCACTCTATAACAAACACAATTTAATCATGCATTTTAAAGCTTAGAAATGGAATTTCCAATAAGCATCTATTTTGTGGCCAGCACAAGTTACTACGGGTGTAGCTGTACACTAGTCAATGCGGTCCAATATGATTTCGGCACAGCAAAAATGGGGCTCTTTCTTTTTCTTCTGTTCATTTCACACGCAGAGCAGCTTGAGCTAACCTTAGCAAGCTAACAGCTTAAGAAAAAACTTTTTCACAATGCACTACTCAGTTTTAAAAACTATAATCTCTTATTTCCTTATTTCCTGTTTTCTGGGTGGACATTACCATCAACTTATTCTCAAACATATTCTCTGTGGGACTGCACGCACTAAATGGTGGTACAGGACAAATACACATACTGTTACACCTCCACTACCAACTAGGACAAGTGCACGTATTCTGTCATTTTTATATGGCACATATTTGTGTTTTTACTACTGTAAGGGACTACGCAGCTACATTGTTCACTTACGTTACACCTGTGTTAATGTGACATGACAAACCAAATTTGCTTTCATTCAGCCTGGTAAAGTTCACACTAGAGTCTAACATGAAGCTAATATAAAGACAGGTGAAAGATAGACCTGCATTCATATAACATATTAGCCAGAAAAGGGATCAGATGTGTGGCACAGTTTAGAAGTTCCATTTCTAAAAGTAATAAAAAAAAATAATAATAAAATAATAAAAAAAAATAAATATATATATAAACTATATTGTAAAAATATCTAAAGGTTCACAGTTACTGCAGGTTAATGATTTACTAAATAATAAAATATTGGGTAAAACTAAAAATTCATCAACACTGTATCAAATTAAACCTGTCCGAAAAGAAAAGAAAAACTAACTCTACAATATCTGACTGAGGAATGTTCAAAAATGCTAAATTGAATTCAATTGAATTGAACAAATGAAGGATTCAGGTGGTAGAAACATAAAAAAGTGGTTATTAACCGTTCGTAATTCATGTAAATCTGGCAGCGTGTTTTATGAATCCAGCTCAAGCATTCAGATTCTTGCCTATAGACATATATATATATATATATATATATATTTATATTCTCTTATATCTCTTATATCTATATCTTGCCTGGATAGTGGAATCTATGGTGTATAGTGGAAAACCTCTAGTCTCTTGTGTGCAGTGTTTTCCACCAATCTCCAAGTTGGTGAATTTCAACATGATCATCTTGATTAGTACTTAATAACTCCCTTTGATTAGTACATAATAATATGTCGTCTGCCAACATCATAAACCTTAATGCATATTAGGTGCTAAAAACACTTTCGGAGAAGCATCCGAGTCAGCATGGGCAGTCTAGTTCCTGTATCATTCTTCAGCGTGACAGTCTAAGACCTCTCCAGAGATCTGACCTCATCATTGTCGGATATGTCATTTCACACTGCAAGACTGTTTACACTAGAGGATCCCTCACAGAGACTCCTGACATGTGGGGAAATAATAAGGTGTCTCAGACACATCAGCTGCTTGGAACAGCCATCCGCGGAGTCTTTCGCCAGCTCACGGAACAAAACCTCAGCTGTGACAGTGACTGAAGAATTTCACCACAATTATGAAATCTCGTTCAACGTGGCAAAGAGACGGCGAAGTCAGATGGGGTGTTTTTACCTGATGTGTGTAGCAGGCAGAGACTCCAGCTGTCTGGAGAGAAAGAGCTCCCTGTGTCTCAGTTGATGTTTCTGTTTCTCGGGTAGGTCTGCCATTTCTGGGTTCTCCATCTCCTCCTCCAGCTCTCCTGCAAGTCAAAGGTCAAGTACAGCTTTCATTTATTCATGTGGCCAAAACTCTTGTGACCGTGAACAGCTAAGCACGTAATGATGTGCTGTCACTATGACCCAAGGATCGCTGGTTGGAATCCCAGGTCATGCTGCCTGCCATCATTTACATTACATTTACATTTACGGCATTTAGGAGAGGTTCTTATCCAGAGCGACTTACAAAGTGCTTTGCTATTTACCCAAGAAAAACTTTAGCTAGTTAGAATAGACTAATAGTTCAAAGATACCTTTAAGCTTTAGACATTACTAAACACAAGACAATAAGGTGACCATAGTACTCTAATCGTCCAAGTATTCTTGGAAGAGGTGGGTCACAGGAAGCCAGTGAAGAGAACGCAGCAGTGGAGTGACATGGCTGAATTTAGGGACATTGAAGACGACCCGTGCCGCTGCATTCTGGATGAGTTGCAGGGGCCTGATGGTGCGCAGAGGGAGACCAGCCAGAAGAGAGTTGCAGTAGTCAAGTCTTGAAATGACGAGAGACTGAACAAGCACCTGGGTGGCCTCTCTAGAGAGGAAGGGTCAAATCTTCCGGATGTTGTACATGCCAAAAGTTTGAGCACCCCAAAGAGATCTATGCTCTAAACCTTTAACAAGGCCTCAACCTCAATTACCTTGTTTGGGCTCTGGCTTGTTCAATCAACATAATGTAAATTTCAAAGCTTTATAAATACGTCTGAAATGGTTCCCCACCAATCATCAGCCATGGGCTCCTCCAACCAGCTGCAGAGCACTCAGGTAGCACAAGGCAAGAAAAGGCTACAATATGATAGCAAAACAGGAGTGGTGGTGCACTGTTCTACTGTGCAGCAACACCTGCACAAATATGACCATCATGGAAAAGCTATCAAAAGCCCTTTTTTGCCTACACTTACTGTTTTCTCACAACAACCTTTAGCATCAGAGGTTCAGAAGAACATTTAATCAAGTCTGATGCATTTTGGCAACAATTTTAAGGACTGATAAAGTTAAAACAGAACTTCTGTTGCAATGAGCAAAGACGTTTGAAGAAAATGGGTACATGCTCATGTTTAGAATTTCATATTTGGGGGGTACAACTCAAACACACCTGCATTTCCAACTATAATAGCAACATAAAATTGATGGAAACTTTAGAATTCCCATTTCTGACAGAATGTGTTTTTACCACCCTAAGAGCCTGTTCACACCTGGCATTAACTTACATTTTTGGTGCTCAGATAACGTTCAGATTTCACGTCACCGCATGAAAAATTAATACAAGTGTAAACGGAGTGCGGGTTCTGTGATCGGATTCCGTCGGGCAAGCAGAAATACGCCTGTTAAAATAAAAACTTAATACGAGTAATAATTACTGTGCATCTTGGCTTCTCCCTCTCTGCGTTTGTTTACTGGTAGATGAGAGCAGTGTTACAGAGTTTGTTCCCTTGTGGTTCGTCGCATTTTCTGATGGAGCCGATACGGGAATGTGAGAACCATCTATTGTTCCACCGCGCTGCACAACCTCCACCATTCCTTTAAACTGTCTCCCATAGCTGGACAAATTTGATGAGCAGCTAAATGAATGAAATCAGTGAAAAGTGAAATCAGGTCTCATCTGGTCACACTGGATCTGGGTAAAGTATATTAAAATACGAAGCACATGTTAATGCCAGGTGTAAACAGGCCCTAGGAGCGAGAAATATATTGATTTCCTTCTCCTTCTTTAAACTGTATGTACACAGTGGAACAGCATATGAATTACATAAGTGTGTACTACATTTCACGCCACACTCGGCGGATTAGCATATTTAAAAGGTAGAGTGGTACAGATCTGCAGCCAAAAACCAACTCATCAGAACAGCGCATCAGGCAGATTACATATAACCAGAGTATGACTATGAGAACAGCGTGGAATAGATCTGAAATAAAAAGGGAGTGAAACAAGTGAGTCCATATCAATGTAAACACCACCCCCTCATCCAGTTCACACACACAAACCCTTCATCTCTACTCCCCAGTAATCTCCTTTTTAGAGGAGTGGAGAGAAAATTCCACTCTTGCCCAGTCCTACATGTGTGTGTGTGGTGTATGGAGTGAGGGTGCTGAGTGGAGAATGATAAGTGGGAGAGAGATTGAGGAGCAGGAGGGAGAGAGCGGGGGAGAGGGAGGGAGAAAGAATCGTGCTTCAATTCATTTGGAGTTTCATTAGAGAGAGAGAGAGAGAGAGAGAGAGAGAGAGAGAGAGAAAGAAAAAGTGTGTGCGCGTGTGAGAGAGAGAGTCATAGTGCGAGAGCCAGAGTGCGAGCGAGAAAGAGAGAGGAGAGTCACAGTGTGAGTTAGAGAGGGCGAGAGAGCGTAAGACAGCAAGAGAGAACAAAAGCAATCAAGGTTTTTTTTTTAGGGGGAGAGGGGGGGGAAAGGTGTGCTTAAAATCAATACGTATTCCCTCCTCTTCCTCACTTCTGCATTCTGAGCACACACTCCACACTCGCCGTTTTTGTTATCTTCAAATTTTATCTTCCTTTGAAAGAAGCTTGCGCACGCGCACACACACACACACACACACACACACACACACACACACACACACACACTCCATACAGTTGATAGGTAACTGGAAAGCTGTATCTGAGGTACTGACATCCACTACAGAGATGTATATGTGTGAGAGAGGGAGTGAGCAAAAAAAAAAAAAGAGGGAGAGGAAGAGGGAAGAAGAAAAAAAAATTAAAAAAAAAGGAGAGAAAGAGAGAAAGAGCGAGTGAGAACAAAAGGAGAGGAGAATAAGAAAGAACAGAGAGAAAGAGAGAGAAAACTAAGAGAAGGAGAAAGACAGAGAGCGAGAGAGCAAGAGAACAGAACACCACCACAGCCAATCTACTGGCACTGCACCCAGCCTATACTCTCCACAAATTGCCTCTCCATCTCACCTGTCCCAAGCAATTATCAATTATTGATGAATGAGTCGCCTTACCATGCAGGGAGAAGAGGAAGAGGAGAGGAAGAGGGAACTGCCCCCTGACTCTGGAGGAAAGGATGGATGGGGGCTCAGAAGACAGAGGAGGGGACATGGGCAGATGGAAAATTTACGCTTCCATTGCGCACGCACACACACACACACACACACACACACACACACACACACACACACACACACACACACATTATAGGTCATTTGTGGGGACTAACACACTTCCCTGCACAGTCTATACATCTCCATATCAATAATACATTAGAATCAATGGGTTTTGGGATTGGGCTGATAGCTGTACAAAGTGCTGAACTGGATTGGCTTCATTTAAGCATTCAAACGGTCCCATGTTAAGGTTCTACTTCAAGGTTCCACATAGAACTACTGTCTTTACTAACCACCAAATAATCCTCATTCAACTTAAAACCATACTTAAAACCATAAAACTGTGTGAGAGTAGAGTGCAAAGTAGTCTGAGCATTATAGCCCAAGTTTACATCAGTTGATTTTAGACCAGATCTGTATTGGGAATGTATGAACTTTTCTAATGCTAACTGAAATAACATCCATCAATTTAGAAAACACTGCGGTAACACATTTGATCATTATCAGCCAGCACCTACTTGAAGAGTCTCTCTCCTTCTGCACCTTTGCCCACTCAAACACACATAAACCAGTTCATGAAAGGGCTCTGCAATTAGCTGATGAGCCGAATCAGGTGTGTTACATCAGGAAGAACACTAAATCCTGCCACGCTGGAATCTGAGAACAGCCGTATGTGCCTCTGATGGTCTGATGTTACATTTTCACATATGGGGTCTGTTCTGCACGCACACAAAGAAAACTAACGTGCCCGTATCTGACTTCATTCTCTGGAGCGCCTGTGCATTTATTTGTCTATTTGTATGTTTTTCTAAGGTTTCTGTATTGAAAAGAAGGGTGTCAAAGCGTGCGACAACTCCATATTAAATAAATACTCCTGTAGGTGTAATGCGTAGGTGTCCCAACACTTTTGCCCATACAGTGTACATCCATTCATATGTCCATCCATCCATCCATCCATCCTTCCCTCCACCTATTTATATGCCTGACCATCCATCCATCCATCCATCCATCCATCACCCTGGGAGCAATGGAGGAATATCCCATATAGCCCGAATAGTCCGTCAGTCCATCACAGGTACAACATGAACCCATTCACCCACATACTGGGGCAATTTAGCATAACCATTTCACCTAGCATGTGGTTTTGGGAGGTAGGAGAACAAAGAAGTACAGAGATGAACGCTGTGTACATACGGGAACATTCTTTTTAAGGTTTTATTTTAGTAATGTGATGGTTACATTACTTTACTTATTCTAATGAACATTTCCTACGTTTCTTATTTGTGTTATTTACTGGTATCTGGTATCTACTGTCTTTTTATGATACTATTATTCACTCTAGATGCACAGCTAGATTGTAAATGCAGTCTTTACCTCACTGTATTACCAAGATTAAATAAAGGATGATGAAGAACTCGGAAGTAGTGCGGGGTCATATGACCTCAAAACAATATCATGGCTAATTAACACAGTTAACATTTTACCTCAGTTGTGATTAATAAACTATTATATAAGCAGCTCCAGTTGCTCAGTTGGTTGTTCGAGTTCTCCTCCATGTTGCTTCCACGTCGCGGACTGTCACGTGAGTAGACATGTCGTGGTATGTTTTAAGGGGACAGTGCAGGAACACAGTGAAGACAGCACAAACAGCAAAAAAAAAAAAAGCAAATAACTGACATTGGCAGTATTGCGGCTTCTGAATGTCGGTTACAGGTTTGGAAAGTCTGCAATCTGATGAAGTGCTCTCAATTTCTTTTATGGTTTCTAACACTGTATGATGCAGATATCTATAATATAGCTAACACACAAAAAAAGCGGTAGTATTTTGGGTTGACAATCAACACTGGACAGAACCACCGCTTTAAGACCCACGCATGCGGAAGACGAGTCATTCTGAAAGTTGTGCTGCGTTAGTCACTCAAGACTTGTTCCTCCCTGAACCGAGAGGTCAAGCTCGAACGCGAGCCACTCTCCGGCATGGTGAGGGAGGAGGCTACAGGGAGTGGTCAGTTCAGTCCAAGGCCAAGTCCCTCTCCCTCACTGCCTCCGCACACGTAAAAACATGGCCGCCGCACAGCTCCCAAAGCTTCAAGCCCCGGCAAAGGAGGAGCCAGCATCACAGAGAACAAAATATTTAATCTGTGACTCACCGCAGACACACACATGCAAGTGCGTGTGTGCACGTACACTCTGACACTGACACACACACACACACACACACACAGAAACACACTGCTGAGTTACTCTGCTAAAAGCTCGGGTGCAGGACAGAGGGAAGTGCAGGCCGAACAACCTCAGCCTGCCTCTGGAACAGCTCTGGAAAATGATCCCAGTGGTTCCAGCTCTCACAATGAAGATGTGGTCAAAATGCACTAATCAAGCTTACTTTCGGAATTCCGGGGTCTCGGCCGTATACTGACCCGACATCAGTGCTCCGTGAAGGCTCTCGTGTTTCATAGTAGCGAAGTACAGAAACATAAATATACAGGGGAGGTTAACAGACCATAGTGACGGTTTATAAAAATGCACTGTTACCAGGCACCCTCGGCTATATGTTTTGGACATGTTCCAAACTGCTGAATTGTTGGATGGGGGTTTTTAACATAAACACTGAGCCCAACCCCTTGACCACAGTATTCAGAGTCACCCCAGAGGACACACAAGCAGAGCACCAGTAATGTGCAGCTTGAGCTCATATGCTAGAAAGGAGTTCAATCATCCTCTAAACGTTGGAATAAAGAGGACCTTAAACTCAAACATCCACAGCACACCACCTGAGGCTCCGTCTGAAAGGTCTGAAATCTATTTTGAATGAGACATTTTTAAGGAGAAAAAAAAGTCTCCAAAACGAGGAAGAACGATGCTCGGCGTGTCTAAAATGGCGGAGAAAGCTGTAGAACATCAGGAACTTCCAGAAGGTCTCGCATTTCAAAAGTGATGAAATCTCAAGGCAGGGTTATAAAAAAAATAAAATAAAAAAAAATGACTGTAAACAAATAAGCATTCACTGCTTGGCCAAATAAAGTGTCACCGTTTGAATTTTAGAAAGAGAAAATACTTATAAGCATGTAATTGCATAATTATAGCGATTAATAGCCCTAACACTAGCAGGCAACAGAGCAACTAAGCAACCAGTACACGATTTGTAGCCATGATTTAGTGCCAAGCGGCAAGAGACACTGCAAAAGAACAAGATGCAAGACATGGAGTTGAGAGTTACTCAACTTTACGTAAATTAATTCTGACGCCGTAAATCAACAGTCTTAATATTTGGCTCCAACCAATTTTTTGTGCCAATCATAGGCACGGGGTCTGAGGTCCATTGCTTCTGCTCACTGAACTTCTTGTTCCTTCCGGCAACAGTGGTGGTGCTAAAGGCCGGCTCAATACCGCCTCTAGTTTAAACTGCTTTCTTTAAATGATTTCATTCATTTTGAACCTAATCATTAAATGCACATATTTGAAAACTATAAAATACAGTGGTACATATACAGTATTTGTTTTGGCTGTTGCACTTTCTTGTCAGAAACTGGAGCTTGTACACTCCCACGTGAGACAATCTGATCGGCCTCAAATACACACACAGGACTAGCACCAACTGCCTGGACTTCTGTTGAATAAGGTCAGTCACCTGTAAAGAGGGGAGGGAAGGGGGGTATTTAAGTAATCACTTATTTTACATAACCAAAAAACTTTAATAAAGAAGAGGGGGGGGGGGCTTTTACTGTCTGTGAGATTGAACACTTCAATTTGCTTGGAAGGTGGGGCACCCTTCATACACAGTAGCCCCTGTACAAGCCTCTGGATGCATGATCTGGAGGCACGAGGCAGTGAGGTCCAGGCTCAGCAATGTCAAGTGTGGGCTAGAAGAGTACAAAGCTCCCCCAGCATTGAGTTGTAAGGCAGTTTTGGAAGAGTTGGGGATGAGGTGGGGTGGAGATCTTCCAATATCCAGACCTCACTAACACACTTGTTGTGAATGCATCCAAATCTTCACGGTAATGCTCCAAAATCCAGCAGAAAGCCTTCTCTGGACAGTAGAGACAATTATTTCAACAAAAGCAGGATATCTTTTTAATACCCTTGATTTCAGAGGAAATGAATGTCCATATAGTGTAAATCACATTAGTCGTGAAGTTTGTTTAAAAAATGAAATAAATAAATAAATAAATAAATAAATAAATGGTTATTATTGCTAGAATGGCAGACTCGTGCATCACTAGTCAAACTCCCTCAGTGTCTGCTGGCTCAAGAGGAATCCCATTGCTCCTCTCCCAGTTTCCTCCATCATCCAATCTTCACAACCCTTTTTGTCCATGGCTGTTCTCCTCTTTCTGCCCAGAGTCTCACCTCCTGTTTCTGCTGTAGGTCTTCACTTTTCGTTTTACTGCTCCCTTTCTTATTCTTTCCTCCATTTTCCTCTCCTCTTTTCTCCTTTCCTCTCCAAAGCACAGTCAGGATGTAGCCCACACCCATGCGGTCCATAGCCATTCCTGCCATGCATTTTTCACATATTGCAAATGTCTGAAAGTCCATGGAGGGACTGCTGGCACTGCGGAGAGGCCCACAATTCACGCACACACATAAAGCAGCCTACATGGACGCGCACCCCCCCACACACACACCACCACCACCGCACATCCCATGTTTCTCCGAACTGCTGCTGTGTGGTCCACATGAACAAACAGTCCCACCGCCTCAAGATTAGACTAGTGTGGGCTACAGACAGACCACTCCTGTGAGCCTGCACTCTTGCTCTCCTTTCTCTTCCATATACTGGAAGCGTATAGGCACACTGCTTTCACACTAGTGCTGCTGACAGTCACTCACGCCTAGCCCCCACACGTATGAACCATGCGCTAGCATACCCGCCAACTATTTTATGGCAGCCATTTTTGCAGCAAGGAACACTGGATATTCTCAACCGGCTCACAGCTACAATCACACGAGTACAACCAATAGCTCACACTGCGCGAGTCGAGTCAGCAGTACACATTTGACTGAACTACAGACTGATTCAACTGAGATACACTGCTCCAAACAAATAGACCTTGGGAAGAATGAAACTCTGGCACAAATTTTAAATGATGTACAATGGACAAAAGTATTGGGAAATATACTCATTCATTGTTCCTTCTGAAATCAAGGATTTATCTGTTCTGTCTCCACTGCCCAGGGAATTTCTACTAGATTTTGGAGCATTGCTATGAAAATCTGAGGGAGTTAGTGAGGTCAGAATGTTGGACTGTTGTCCCCAACTCCCCGAATCATCCCAAAAGTATTGGATGGCGCACAATCATTCCAGAGAACACAGTTCCACAGCTCAATGCTGGGGGGCTTCATACCACTGTGCATTTATATCTGCATCAGAAAATCCAATTCTATTGGCAATACTTCTCTAGAGGGCCTATACAAGCTAAACAAGAGTGTGTGTGTGCACGCATTTGCACATTTGTGTCAGCAATGGATGCAATGTAAAGAATGCATTCATTAGAAGGGGTGTCCACAAACATTTGGACATT
Organism: Salminus brasiliensis; assembly: GCF_030463535.1. Taxonomy (NCBI): domain Eukaryota; kingdom Metazoa; phylum Chordata; class Actinopteri; order Characiformes; family Bryconidae; genus Salminus; species Salminus brasiliensis. The sequence continues at coordinate 19,092,490 of NC_132887.1, forward strand.
TAATGCATCAAAGCACATAAAACTAAAAAAAAAAAAACAATGCTATGAAGAGGGTATACAACTCTCTCTAAATGATTCACAATCCGATTCACAGCACAATGAAAAAAGTGTGTGTTACAGCAAACAGGATAAATAAAAATAATGAATTAATAAATTTAAAAAAAGAAAAAAAAACTAAGAAAATAATCCATGTTAGCTCAGAGCTCAGGCGTCCTGTGTAATTCTTACTTAAAAATTACTTTAAAAAAAAAAAAGCCCCAAATCTATTTGCCTTTAATTTGATTTGCATTAGCGTAAACAAAAACACAAAGAAAGAAGAAAAAAAAATGAACTTGGAAATCAATGGATTTTTTTTAATTTCAAGTCATTTAGGAGCATTTCTATTGGACTGTTCATCATAAAACCTTGACACAAATGTTACACAACGTCAAAAAGTAAAAAGGAGGCAAAAATAGAGACACAAGGTTTTATCGCACAGCGACGCCATGTGTTGGCACTGTCTGAACCTCCCTGGCCCATATGAACTGTGGGAAATGCAGTCATTGTCACTTTCGGGACTTACGTGCATGTTTGTCTGCCAAGGCGATGAGCGTGGCGGAGATGTCTCTGCGTCTGTAGAAACACACCACTTTGGCCTCCACGTTCCCATTTGCCGTCTGCAAATAAGAGGCATAGTTGTCACAGCAACGGCACAAGCTGGCTACCAATCAGCTTTAGGCAAAGGCCAAACATGCAGATGAGGAACCGTGGACGTAAAAACTGATATGAGGCAGGCTCAGTATGACTAGCAATGCAAGGAGGGGAGAGAGGAGAGGAGGGGAAAGCATGGAGAGAAGAGGGAGTCGATGATAAAAAGAAGAAGAAGAAGAAGAAGAGCTGGAACATTGTTGTTGGCAGTGTGTGAGGTGGAGGGAGGTAGAAAGCTTGAAGCACAAAGCACTGGGCAAATGCTCTGAACTCTTTGGCAACACAATTGTGTGCACAGAAATTCACTCACTCACACACACACACACACACACACACACACACACACACACACACACACACACACACACACACACTTTCAGCACTCACCTTGTTGAGTTCCTCTATTCTCCTGATCAGCAGTGGATTACTGGAGGAGTTTTCAAAGTAAACATAATCTGTGGGGAGATAAACAGAACGGTCATTAGTGACGGCACACAGGCACACCATCAGAACCAGCGGAGAGCTGCAAGATGTTTCCTATGATTGATGTGAATCCTACAGAAGCTTTACAATTAGCAACGCAATGGCATAGCGATTTGTCCGTTGCTACCAGGTTTTACAAAATGAAGCTCTAGTGCAAGGATTCAAGGTCACATCCCAGCTTTACAGCAACCACAAGTCCTCACCAAGACCACTGGTTGCTTTCTGATGAAGACAAGTTTGGTATGGGTGCACTAGTCCCTATAATAAGTGACATGTCTGCCCTTAAAAGAGCCAAAATCCTATATTTCCCCATCATATATTTCCTCTAGAGGAGCATGGGCTCCCCTGTTAATCTTGTCTCCTCTGAAGGCTTCTTCCTCTTGTTCTGAGACCACGATCACCACTGGCTTGAACTTGATACTTGAGGTCCATGCATAAGAAGAAGAAAAAAAATAAAAAAGTACAGTTTTATGTATATGACCATATTCCAACCAGTTTTTATCCCTTCGATTATTATTTCTTAAGACTGGTCAAATAAATTAAGTCTGTTCTGATTGGCTGTTCTGTATTATGCCACAAGTATGAATGGGTGGGGCTAAACAGTGGTAGACTGAATAAGTGGATATGTTTAAAGTGTACGGGGAACCACAATAGGAAACTTTTCCATATTTGTGTTTCCATATTTATTTATTCATTAAAAACCAGAGCCAGAGAAAAGTTCAACAACTCCAAGAGCTACTTTACAAGAGGAACATTTTACATTAAAATGACTAAATATGCTTTTTGAATATGCTCCTCTATGCAGGACGTAGTTTTCACTAAAGCCATGTGGAATATCTTGCTTTTCACTTTGGCACTAGTTTACAGCTTCTAAAACGGTTTACCCAACCACACGTCACGAGGGCACTCTCTTACAAACTTACGAACTTGCTTCTGAAAGTGGTACTTCCTACTATAAAGCCCACTGTACCGCTCTGCAGCACAAGCACTGTTTATGTGAATGGCCAACGCCTATAGCAAGGCCTATAGCAGTCTTGCTGCTAACGTATCATGTGTGAAACTGGTCTGGGACATTGTTTTCAGCTAGTTCTGAGAGGTTTTTGACCTCAAATCCATTTAAGGAAGAAAGACAAGCATGTCGTAAGCCATAACAGTCCAACTTTGCTATTATCGACAATCCGGCTAAAAACCAAACTTGTATTTCACTGGTCGTTTTGTAAAGCAAACAAGAGTGTCATATTTGCAGTGTAAAGATAACATTGCCTGGTTGTGGCGACCATCAGTGTAAATAAGTTTGACATCAAACCATTTTGCATAAGTTTGTTTTCATATCAGTTAAGGGTCGGCAGTATTACGGTATTTACGGTACAAATTTTATTGTGATGAATTCTCTCACAATACAAGTATTTGGACAGCAGGATTTATAACAATAATAATAAATAAATAAATAAAAACAGCTGCTACTGATGCGTTTTGAATGCATATAAAAATACTTATGATAAATATGATGTATCGTTATATCGTGTTTGAATATCGCAATAATATTTTTACACATCGACCACCTCTAATATCAATCATTAAATTGTGTATCTACAGTCTTCCACAAATGTCCACATTTTCATGCATTCATCTTTTTTTAGATTTGTTCAAAACCTGTTCATCATTTGGTAAATCAGAATTTACATGCAAAAAAAAAATGCGAATTCATGCAAATTAATTTTATCTTTATGATTTTAATATAAAAAAAAAAAACACACTAAACCAAACCATGGCCAAGAAAACAAGCCCTGAACTGAATCTTCTCTACCTTGCAGCCTTTAACAGCAAGCCACTCTGAATACCTCTGTTTACATCCCAACCATTGAATTGTGCAAAAGGTTAAAAAAATAGGTGGAATTCCCATTTTTAATGTAATGGTCTTCAAGAACATCAAGGCATTCAGCAGGGCATGGATGCACTAGGTGCCTTCATATGCATCAAATTACTTTCTAGACACAAGAACGCCCAACCTTTTCCACCAAAGCCCAACCAAGCAGGAGCACACCCGAGAAGACAGCCCCCAGAAACTGAACCACAGTCATATCATAGAACCTTAACACAATAGCAAATGCTTATAACTAAGCACAGCATAACAATATTACACATATATTAAAAAATAAAGCCAACACATCTAATTCTGATCACCAAGCTGCTCAGAACATCAACTCCTTTCCACATTTCACCCACTTTATTCACATCCTTGTTCCCTTCTATTCCTCAATCGATCCTCATTCTTATTTCTGCTCCCCTTTCCCCTTGTCTCCTGTGTGTGTGTGTGTGTGTGTGTGTGTGTGTGTGTGTGTGTGCTTGCGCACTCTTGGCCTTGCTCCAGGCCGTGTGGGCTGAGTGCAGGCTTATGGCTCAGTGGGACGTCCCTACAGGCCACAGGATTGGTGGGGTGCCTGGTCTTAACCCTGCGTGCGCCAGGGCCTCTGGCAGATTACACTCCACACATGGTGGGCTGCATGCGTACACACATGCGCACGCGCACACACTTCTCAGTAGTAATCTTCACCCCCCGAGAGGGAGAGAGAAAGAGGGGTCCGGGGACGCAGCCAAACACACATCTCCAAACACGCTGCCTGTTTGGCTGATCGTTCTGATCAGTCTTTTCATGCAAACAAGGCGAAAGATACTTGACGGAGGGGGGAGTATTGCTGCACTATGCAGTGAAAAGGACCGGCCTGCTGCCATGGTTCCAAATCAACCAGGACTCAGGAGCGTTGGGGCTAATCCTGGTTAGCTCTCGGTCATTTAAACTTTCAGCAACCATTTGGGCGGTGCTGTAAAAACATGCCTTTGTAGAACAGCCTAGTCACAGATCTGTGTTTAATATACTGAAAGAGCAAGATACAGTCAGTGAGCTCTTGGCAGGATGCAAATTGACACTGATGAGGGTATCAATAATTCTGAATCATAAAACATATTGCATGTAAAGGCAAGACGAGTATGCACTACACTCTTCAAAATAAAAGGTGCTACAAAAGGTTTTCTGCGAGGTCACAGGAGAACCATTTTTGCGGTAGAAATGTGCGAGTGTGAAGCAGGGGTGGGTGATATGGTATACTATTTTTATCACGATAATTAGACATTACGATATTTAGCACAAGATTTTGACATTCAGTCAAACTGCATCAGTTGTAAATTCCTAAAAACTGTTATTTAAATGCTCTCCCATAATGAGTACAGTGATTTTCATTTAAAATGTGCTTTACTCTATCCAATAAATATGGACTAATTATGCTCTGATTAAACATATACTTGTTTTTGAGTAGTTATACTAGTCGAAAAAGCAAAAAAAAAAAAAAAAGTTCTTTAAGCACTGCCAATATCCATGATTTGTTCCAAAAAATGCTATAAAATACTGTCATATTGGTCCTAGAGTGAAGAGCCATTTAAACCATCTCTTGATGTAAGCATTAATTTCCAACTTAAACATCACCAAAAGTGGTTCTTTTATGGCATCCCTCCAAGAAAAATTTATAACATCTTCATAACACCTTCTTTTACTACAGTATTGTAAAGTAAGCAGTATTGAAATCATCACTTCACATCATAGATTGGGGTTTGTTTTTTGTTTTTTTTGGACAATTTTCTTTTTAAGATTCAAAAAAGCAACATCACTTTATGACTTTTGCTTCTTGTATTTACTGGAACTGACCCATGTGTGTTATTATAAAACATTTTAAAGACATAAATATCGCAAAACGTTGCCAAAAAAGTACCCAGCATGAAGCTGCGGCTCCACCACAGTTACATTCTGGCACCTGTAGCTTCTGCACCATTTAATGTGACAAATAAGGCTTCGTCCACACTTATGTGGATCTGGTAAGCACTTACATGAGCATGCTGGCCTTGTATGGCTAGACAGAACTTCATCAAGACAGACATGAAAACACCATAAAGAAGGAAGGAAAAAACAGAGGACTGATCCATAATCCCCCCTCCACCAAACTTTACACTTTGGCACAATGCAGTCAGACAAGTACCGTTCTCATTGCAACCGCCAAACCCAGACTCGTCCATCGGATTGCCAGACAGAGAAGCGTGATTCGTCACTCCAAAGATCACGCCTCTACTGCTGTAGAGTCCAGTGGCGGTGAGCTTTACACCACTGCATCCGACACTTTAACAAAAGACAAACAGAAAATATCCAGATACATGTGGTCAGGCCTAACAAGCCAACTGGCCTCTCGTGTGCAGACGTGTTTGTTTATAGTCATAAATGACTGTATTCTGGATTTAACGACAGAAACAGTACACTGAGGTTCTGTAGATAAACATCAAAGTTAAACTGTCAGAAAGACAGCCAGCACAGCTGAACATTAGCAGATTGCTTTTTTTTTCTGTACAGATATCATAGGTGTATTTTTTTTTTGTGCATGCTTCCCTAAATGCTCATGAGCAAAGTTGCCACACACTGGAAACTTCTACTGATTAACACAGATTCAGCAACACCACGTTTTGGCTGCATTTTAGGGGCTGTGCACTGAGGTGGGGTTGTGATCATCCAACATTCTGACCTCACTAATACTTTTGCCGCTGAATGCAATCATATCCTCATAGCCATGGTCCTATATAGATTAGAAAGCCTTCCTTGGACTGTAGAGTCTGTTATTCTGACAAAATCAGATTAATATTTTAATATTAGAAAATATTTTTTCAATACCACTTCCAAGCTACAAGTCAGCTGACTATAACAGTGTCCAACATTTTGCACCATGACACAAGTTGAATTGTAAAGCTGCTACCACCAATACACAGCTCTACTGACTTAAAAATAAAGACTGACCATCTCACACTCGGACTTCGGACTGTTCCTGCACCAGCAGTGGGTTAGAGGCTTTGTACTAGCGAACTTTCACGACAACCAAGGGTCTATGTGCGCAAGCCTGCACCACTGCGTGCACATCTACACGTGAATCATGTGTTTTGTCTCAAATGGCCGTCCTGAGAGTCTGAGAATGAGACACTGAGCAGGCCGCACCTCTTTGTTGCTTTTTTAATGAGCACAACTTCTAGCCAAGGCCCCTCGGACCTGAGCAAAACCCGGAATGGACTCCCAAGCCCCAGCGTGGCACATGCTGAGGAGCTACAGAAGACCTGGAGGCAATGCCACTCTGTCTCACTCGTCTTGTCATGCCAGCCCTCCTGCCGTCCCTGCCTGTCTGCTTGCCTGCGCCCACAGCGTCCCATCCCCCCCGTTGGGCACGGCCAATCCGCACATAGCACAACCCGTGACATCACAGTGCAGTCAAATTTCCTGCGATCCAATCCGTGCATGTTGCTGAGCCCTACTGAGAGAGAGAGAGAGAGAGAGAGAGAGAGAGAGAGAGAGAGAGAGAGAGAGAGAGAGAGAGAAAAGAGAGAGAGTGAGTCTAACCAGGCCAGAGATGTGGAGAGAGAGTGAGAAAGAGAGAGAGACAAGAAAGAGACAGGGAGAGAGGACAGACAGACAGAGAGAGAGAGAGAGGACAGACAGAGAGAGAGAGAGAGAGAGAGAGAGAGAGAGAGAGAGAGACAGACAGTAAGAGAGACAAAGAGAGAGATGAGCCTAAGAGGCCAGAGGTGTGGGAAGAGAGAGTAAGAAAGAGAGACACAACTGGAGAGAGAGAGAGAGAGAGAGAGAGAGAGAGAGAGAGAGAGAGACAGACAGACAGACAGACAGACAGAGACGAGTCTAACCAGGCCAGAGATGTGGAGAGAGAGTGAGAAAGAGAGAGAGACAAGAAAGAGACAGAGAGAGAGAGAGAGAGAGAGAGAGAGAGAGAGAGAGAGAGAGAGAGAGAGAGAGAGAGGGGGGGGGGGGGCAGACAGACAGAGAGAGACAGTAAGAGAGACAGCGAGAGAGACGAGTCTAACCAGGCAAGAGATGTGGGGAGAGAGAGTAAGAAAGAGAGAGAGACACAGAAGAACCAGACAGTCTAGTTGTAGTCAGAAGAGTATACAATAGAGAGAGACAGAGAGACAGAGAGAGAGAGACAGAGAGAGAGAGAGAGAGACAGAGAGACTGACCTGGCCACAGTCTGTTCAGGTCTAAGTGCACAGACTGCATTCAATCCCTACCTCAGGACATTCAGACTGGGACCCATGGGACATCCGTTACTATGGCAATATCAGTTCATTTAAGCTTATGTTCCCACCACACACACACACACACACACACACACACACACACACACACACACACACACACACATACGTACAGACTTCCAGTGTTTCTCCTTTTCTCCTCTTCTTTACAAACTCATTCCTGAACTCCATCAGACGGGTAAGCTTCATCCTCCTCTCACGAGTCCGTTTCCCATCGGCCGCCCAAGTGATCTCGATATTTAGTCAATGCTGTATTCTGTGCACGCACGCACATGCGCACACGCGCACACTCACTGATGCGGATACAGTAGATCATAAGTACAAAAACAAAAGTGATGGGGTGGGGGAACTTCACGGGAACCTACGTGATTTGAACAAGTGGAAACTTCAACTGACAGGCTTGGATTATCAAGGGCCAAATAGACTTATTAAGAGTCTCAGCCAGCAGAAGCGCTATTGAATAAATGATAAAGTTGCTGTTTCAACTGTCAATCACCCAAGTGTACTGCTGAGATAACCGCTGTTAGGGAGGAGCTGCGGAGGGTGGGCACTAGGCAGAGCATCCTGGCCTGATGCTTCTCTTGGCAGAGAGCAGCAGACAATTTCTCACGCAGCATGTCTATCATCACCGTAGCACTCAGGCCTCATAAAACCTCTACGAATCCTGATAACCTCAAGAGCTGCAACTGACTGACTGACATTGAGGTCAACTATTGAAAAAGTCATCATCATTTACTTAAGATTATAATGTGCTTTAAGATGTACTGTTTGCCTTTTTTTAACTTCTTGGCAATATGACAATGTGTCAAAATTTCACGATGAATGGACCAATGCCATTTTGGAGATGCAAAGTTTTTTGGTGACCATGACAATATACACAGTCTTGTTTTAGCATATTGTGACCACCTACCTAATCGCGGGAATAACCACCCTAGGCTCAGACGACACTAGCGAGACGCCGTGGTATGGACTGTATTTGGTGATTAAGGTGTTCACTAAGGACTGTTACCTGGTCCACAGTGGCACGTCAATTGCCAATTACTGTACCATTCGCCAGAGTCATCGTTCTCAATGTGCAAGAACTGACAACTGACTGGTGTGCTCGCTTGTTTATACATGCAGCGATCTAGAAAACACGGTTACACTGGGACATAGTGACAACCCATTGTTTTGGTGCCACAACGCATCACAACATTAAAACACACTACTGTGTCCAAAAAAATATGTGTTCTGTTGCCAGAAAATGGATAATGGAACTAAAATTTTGGAAAGATCTGGTCTTACTGACCAAGAGAGAATGTTAGCTAATAATAAGGTTGCTGAGAAAATGTAAACAGTGCAACCTTTGGACAACGTTGTAGCAATGTTGAAAGAAAGCAGACAATACTGTGACAATGTAAATTGTATATTTGCTGGGAAAACCTTTCATCACATGGCATCCGTGACATCCCGGTCTGAGTTAATTCCAAACCAAGATTGGTCCTAATACACTGATGACTGTAGATATTTTAGGTTGGGGACAAAAATGTATCATAGTAATATATAATAATGACTGTACGGAAATAATCCACCATAGCACTGCTATGAGACTGAAGCTTCCACCATCCAGCATCCTGAGTGGACATTTACACATAGCGGGTTTCCCCCTAGACTATGATCCAATGATCCTCTCTAAGCAGCAGGATATATTCGACCAAACGTTACTCAAGATATATAGATTTTACACAGGCAATTCACAGCTAACCGGATAGCCAAGCAGGTGGCGAAATAAGGAGAGCTCTTTGGAGAAACCTCAAGTCCACCAGCTTTCATTTATTCTCATTCTTCCCCGCATCAAGGGCCAGCACAGTTCAAGGGAATCCATATACAGTACAGTCTTATGAGAAAATAATCAGAGTGACTGGTCAACAGCTGCAACTTCTTCTCATTGCCTACTGGCCCGAAGATCCATGCTGCCTAGTCCTCCACCACAGCAGACCTGCGACATGCAACCCTGCATATTTCCATTGCTTCTGCGGTTGATCATGGTGGTCCGCTTGGGGCTCTCTTCTCAGCACGCTCCAAGTCTGCGCTGGAGTTTCTGGGAGAGCCTCAACTCCAGGGAGATGGCAAACAAAGCCAAGACAGCACAATGAGGTCTGCGAGAGGAAATTCCGCCAGGCTACCTTTTGCCATCGTGTGCAGGGAAGACAAAGAAGAACAGAGAGCACTTAGACAGGCTTTGTCTCCCCTCCACAAGGCATTGTTTTTCAATGATAGCTCTGCATTCAAACGCAAAGTCTCAACATTCAAGAGGGGGAGACTGGCTTTTGTGCTGCTGATGCCACTGTGGCTCAGAGATATACCATGGGCATCTCCGCTAATTCAAAATATTGGGGAGGGGGTGGCGTTGGGCAGTTAAGCAACAGTTCGGCTTTAACTAGAATCCAAGCACTCATGCACTTCAGCAAGGGCTGTACAATTAGCAGTGGATTAATCATTATTAGCAATCTCGGGCCCTGCGATATGCTAATCACAAAAGTCGGTAATTAATGCATCCATTTAGTGGTACGCCTACTGCATCGAAATCAAGCATTCTTAGCTGTAAACAGCATTACCCACAAATGGAGAGCTGTGGAGAGCTTTAAAGAACTGAACGCTGATGTCCAATCTCCACTGTTTCCACTGAAACACTGCGAAACGCTGTGTTCTCTCGCTAGTCACACGAACAGCAGGCATGCCTACAGCGTGTTCAGAGAATTGATCAAAATGTGCAGTGTCTCTCTGTGTTAATGGGAGTCACAATAAACCTAAAAAGGTCGTCCAACAATCTCTTTGGCTCACTTCAAGGAATCAGGCTAGAGCTGAATGACGGACAAAACAGCATACACTATTTGGACAAATGTAATGGGACATCTGCCCTTTAATTCTTTCTTCTGAAATCAAGGGTACGAAAAAATGGTTTTAGAAAAAGCAACAGTTTCTTCTGTCCAGGGAAGACTTGACCACTAGATTCTGGAGCATCGCTGTTAGGATCTGACTGCATTCAGCACCAAGAGTGTTAGTGAGATCAGGATGATGGATGGAGCACCGGGCTTTATACCCTTCTAGCTCACGCCCGGCAGACCTCGTGCCAATAGGTTCATGTTGATCTGCTGATCAGCTACTTAAGGTGAACTCCAAACATCCAACACCACACAATAAGACATATAGTGGCCAGTTCAAATTCTCTCCTGCATATCAGTTCATTAACAGACCACATCTTCAGACTGAATTTCGCAGTTGAAATGAACTGATTAATTACTGCTGAATTTGATGTGCTTGTTCACGTGTGGTTGCCTCGGCCCATGGGAGAGCATCCCCATAGGTAGAAGTCATCGATATGTATCAGGTGCTGCAGAGGCTCAAAGTACAGTGATCCACAGAGGTTCTCTGCTGGTCTGAGAGCCTGAGGCCATTTTCAGCCTCAGCAGCGCAGGATGGCGCAAACACTGGGAGAAGAGTGCAAGTGAGCTCCCAAGCCACGGCACAATCTTTTTTTTTTTTTCTTTTTCTCTGAGCCTTCGCAGAACAACCATACTGTAAAATCCACAAAGCATCACACCCACCATGTAATATATTGTGTTCCGTTCATTACATGTCCATATGTATTCAGACAATGCTTCTAATTGCTGAGTTCAGCTACAACACACAGCGTACACACTCATTCCTGATCCAGGTGTTTAATAGCGGCTCTAGCGGACCTGCACAGAAGACAGAGCACCAGCCAGTACCTTTGGGATGCGTTGGAGTGCTGTTTGTGATCCAGAACTAATCATTCAACATCAGTACCTGACCTTGTTAACGCTCACAACCCTCACAGCAGCGTTCCCTGTATCTTATATAAAGACTAGTTCTGCAGCACAGAGGGGACAATGTTTCTATCGACGCCCCTGATTTCAGACGAAGCGTTGAATTAGCAGGTGTATACGCATTTAGGAACCTATAGGGATAACCTCCTCAAATAGCGAGAGTTCAGAATCAGGCTTGATTGCTGTGCAGATCATACTGACTAGATAGGGAGCACCAGAAGACCTGATGGCGGCCCTGTGTTGCATTTATGAACGGTAAAGGCCCCCCTCATCATATTCAGCAATATGAAGGCAGTTTTGGGGTCATCTTTTCTCAATATGGCAGATTACAGTACAGGCCAAAGGTATTTTAAAGGCCTGTTTAGGAATACCTTCACGTCTTAAGGTTCACAGGGACAATCCTGGGGGAACTCAGCGCAGTGTCATTTAGTGACATCCCTCCCATTCATCACATATGACACTAAAACTGATACTAAAGCCTGTGCATGATCAAAAACGCCACAGAGAGAGACAGAGCAGGGACTAACCAGAACTTGTAAGGGGAGGACTGGCGCCAAACTGCGCAGAGGAGGGGTCTCCCCCAAGACTGAGGTGGAAAAAGACCAAGTCTTACAGTCTTAACTGATGACATACTGCATGAAGATAAAAAGCTTTAAAAAAAAAAATGAAACCATCAACAAGTCGAATGGTACTACCCTTAATGGCACTGTACCCTTAATAGTGTCCACGCATTTGGACAGGTGTGTAAGCTTATAATGCTCAGGTGAAATAAGACTATAAATTATTATATTATTTATTATATATTATTATTATATTATATATATATTATATATAATATTTATATACTTTACCAATAAAACTGAATGTAGTATTTTTCAGAGACCCATTAGCCATCTTTCTATTTGCACTGGATCTCTAAGGCTGGTATAACAGAGGGTCAGCAGAGGTCTGTGTTTTCCACCAACGTTACTTTTCTGCTGCACTCTCCCTCAGGACAAAACTTTTGTAGTGTTTTTAATGTAGCTTCATTAAACCTTTATAACCTTTTTAACTCTCTAGCTAATACTCTACCGTGTAATCACCCCGTTCACTCCTTCACACACGCAGGCTAACCTGGCAAGGACTCCCGTTTCCACAGCGGCTCACAGCTCAGCTCAGCTCAACACCAGTGAACACCACTGAACTCCCCCCAGCTCGTCCAGCCTGTGTGGGGTCTCTAACTTCACTCGCTCACTAAACGTAAACTACTCCGTGTGCCTGAAAAAGTCTCACTTGGCACATTATGTGAGAGTCCCAGACCTGCTCCAGGACTGGCTAAGCTAGCCTTCATTAGAAACGGGAGGTTTCCGAGCTCGGTGCTCGGTCCAACTTAGCAGCTAACTTCTAAAAGCTCTGGAGGATCTTCAGCCTGTGGGGGGGGGGTGAGCTCGGTCTGTCTGCTGGCGGCGGTCAGAGAGGGTCCAGAGCCGCTACAGTAAAGGCTAGCTTGCCCGAGTCATGCGGAAAGTAAAATAACAGGGGTCTCGAAACTAGACTCTTCGTCTTCACCCCCTGCTCCTCACAACAACAGCAGCAGCAGCAGCAGCAGCAGCAGCCGCCGCCGCCGCCACCATCATCATCATCATCATCATCATCATCACCATCCTCCTCCTCCTTCTTCTTCTTCTTCAGTCACACAGCGCATGAGGCACTTCAGCTTTAGGAAATAAAGAGGAAGGACACAGCGAGCTGCTAGCTCTGAGCTCAACTGTATAAACGAGGCCGACGCTAAGGGAGGGGAAAACCACAAACACAAACACAGAGAGAGAGAAAACGTGCTCTCTACCTCCAACCCGGTACATGTTGGCTGCCATGACTGCCCCAAGTCCTGGTGGCTCCAGGTAGGGCTTCCTCACGCCGCCGTCGCGAGCAGTGCCGCCGCTGAGTGTGTTGGAAAATGGTGGATTGATCAATACGAAGCGGACCAGTCCGGGATCTTAAAGAGACAGTGCGCCCATTTCCAACCCGCCTGTCCCTCGCTCGGCGAGTCAACGGGGCTGCTGGAGTTGGAGCGGGACTCGTTCAGAGCTCGAAAACAAAGCGGGGCGGCCGGAGGGAGCGAGGCTGGCGGTCAGGAGAGAGGAGGTGGAAGGAGGTGGAGAAGAGGGGAGGAGGAGGAGGAGGAGACCGCGAGCATCACCGTCCAACTCAGTCTCCGCCTCCCTCGGAAATACCGAAACAATCGCTGTTGTACTACTTCAGACCCACTAGAGGCAAAATCACAAAGTAAACAACTGTTGCTTTCAGTTTACACCACCCCCCCTCTCCCTCCCTCCATCTCCCTCCATCCCCTCTCCCTCCATCTCCATCACTCTCTTCCCATGCTGGTCAACAAAGACGCATGAAAACGCACAGGCCAGTACAACCAGCTAGTGGACCTGTGGGAGAGTTGGTGTGGCTCACCTGAGATCACATGTCCCTTCAGGGGACACTAGCGTAGTGTAAGAAGGGCCGAAATCATAGGCTTGCTTACTGGTGGTAGGCTGTATTTGTGATGGATGCTAATTTAGGCCTGAAACGTCCAGCCTCCTCCCAGAAATCTCAAGTCCACAACACTGACAGCGTCAGCGAGGCTTTTAATTAAAAGCTACCTTCTAAACTTGATGTCTCCAAATTAGCTCAAAGTCTTTCCTCTCAGTTAAGGAAAAGTTGAATCACTGTTTTTCCAGAAAAAAGGGGGGGAAAAAAGATGGTCGTTGTGGGTGGTATAAGTTCCAGAGTCCTTTTTCTGTAAAGAATGAGTCAGCATGTGAAAAAGCCGAGCAGAGGAGATCCGGGCGACAGCAGGAAACACTTAGCAACTCTCAGTACAAGCGGCGCAAAACAACATTAGTACTGAAGAACAGGGCCTTGGTCCAACGTCAGGCGACCAGTAGTAGTAGGACAGAGCTGGACAGAGCTGCAGTCGTGTAAACTGACTTTAGAGATTATAATTCAGTAACTACAAGATGTCCACTGATTTCTTAAGGCTGTTTAGTTAATGATGTACATAATTACGTAAAGATCTAAACACAGTTGTTGTGCCATTCTGGAGGAAGATACTAAGACGTAATATCCACACCATACCACTGCTGTGTTGATAGGAAGCAGATATCAGAAGCGCTAATCCATACATCTTTGTTATCCACCTCGTCCTGGTCCTGGTCACGGTGGGTCCCAAGACCTACCTGGAATCATGGGCATAAGGCACTGGACAGGGTACCATTTCATTACAGGGGTCCACACACAGCCATTTACTCCTACACACTCACACCTAGGGGCAATTTAGCACAGCCAGTTCACCTGCCATGTGTTTTCAGGAGGTGGAAGGGGCTTGAAGCCACATGGACATTTGGGCAGGGGGTGCCAGTGCTTCTGTGAAAGAAAGCCACCTCAACAAAAAGCTGGTAGGAGTGATTCCTGTTACTGGATGCATTGTTTCACAATATTTTTGCCTGGCATGCCTGATGGAAGGGTACACGCAGGCCGTTGTAAGGCAAAATAGTACCCAATGAAAGTGTATTTTTGAGTTCAGATAGGCTTTCTTCACACTGCAGTTCAGATCAAACCACTGTGAAATGACTTAGGGTCTCTTACACCACCCACAACCCCACTTGTGCAGTTTTCACAAAGCTTCTGACACACATTAATTGCATCCATCATTAGAAGAGCATAGCTGCAAACAATTCTGCAGTTAGACTCATCAGTCTAATGCCGATTTGTTTGTTAGGTTGGTTGTTCTCAAGAACAAATTTAGGAAAATTCTTGTAATTCTAGTTCAGTGAATTCTCTGTAAACAGTACAGAGTACAAACCCTATTGACTCCCTCAGTTTGTCACGGCTGCTCTCAAAAAGGGAAAAAAAGGGTTAATCCATTCTTTCTTTTCTACTCATTTCTTGCGAAGCTGCCATCTTTGCCGATATCAACAAAAGGCTACGCTGATAATGTTTAATGTAGGCCTAACCTCTGCTGACAGATGCATTCGTATGAGAACATGTGATATGTGTGAACTGCTTTCAGGCTTTCAGCTGCATTGAGTCAGAAGTTGTAGCCACCTGATACAGAGCCAGGCCTCAGGGTGCTAAAGACGTGATCTGGGGAGGTGGGTCGTGTGAGGGTCCAGGTTTTCAAGGCCAAAGAGCTCGTTCAGTGATTACCGTTAGAGCAGGCTGAGAGGAATGCTGTGGTGTGCGTCTGATCTACACCATATGAAACCCCAACAAACACAGCTCTGCCTCCAGCTGTAATCTGCAGTCATGTGACGAGCCTCAGCCAATGGTAGGCTCTGACCTACCGTCTGTGCAGGCTCAAAACGAAGCCAATTCCATACTACTGATCTGTGGTGTGTGTGTGTGTGTGTGTGTATGTGTGCTTTTAAGCAGCTGTATTCTTCATTTTGAGAAAATTCTTGCTTTTTAGTCATGCAGAAGGTCTCCCTCTTTCTGCAAAGTCCATGATACCTTAAGTCTATTAGAACATGGTGTTCTTCTACACTGCTGGAAATAAAGGTGCTATGGAGGAGTCTTTGCGTGTTGCCATAGAAGAACCATTTTTGTAAAAGAGGTGCATGTGTGAAGAAGTCGATGTTACTCGGCCGATGTTAAGGTTCTTTATTAATGTAACTCACATCTCTCTGACAAAAAATGCCTCTTTATGGAACCAGATAACGGTTCTCTTGTGGCGTTACTTAAAAATCCCTTTGTAGCACCTTTATTTTTAGGAGTGTAGGTGCATTAGTGCAGCACTTAACTAGAAGAACCCACTCATTTTGGAGAATTTTGGAGAGGATGTTTCAGACACAAGTTGGTTCTTTTCAATATACTCATATTACTACAGGCATGGTGGGTGGATTTACTGTCAGTCATGCCTTTAACCAACTAAACTCATTGCACTCAGTCGTGCTTTGATATGGAGTTAAGAGCCAGACATCATGCAACCCTAGAAACAAGATGACTGCTGAAAGGACATCAAGCTTCTGAACTGTCTGCAGTTTGCATTTATCTCTTAGGGCTCTTTTCAGTGTGAGCCCTGGTCAAGAAAGCTGCATATAAAATTAAGGCATGAAATACACAGATCAGCCATAGCATTAAAATCACTGATGTAACCCTGAATATGTGGTTACATTATATGCATATCAGGCGGCAAGTGAGCAGGAAAAATGGGCAATAAATAAGGATCTAAACCACTTTAGGTCCAAATTGTGATGGCTTGATGACTGGGTCACAGCATCTCCAAAGCATCAGACAGGTCTTGTGGGGTGCTCTTGGAAGGCAGTCGTCAGTACTCACCAAAAGTGGTCCGAAAGAAGGACACTTCTGACAGGTTCAATGGAGCTCAAGGCTCAGTGCATGTGAAGAGTGAAAGCTAGCCCGTCTGACCTGATCCCTCAGAGGAGCTACTGTAGCTATGTCTTGTGGACTCCATGCCTCAATGGGTCAGTGGTTTTTAGTGTTATGGCTAATTGTAGTAAATAAACAAATGGTAAAATGAAGGCCAACCATCCCATTCATGCTACCAATTAGGCTACATTTAGCATAGTAAAAAAATACTGTTATTACTGTTATACAGTGTAAATTTTATAGCAATCCTATTTTGTTTTTTATTGTTTTGTTTGGTTTCAAATCACATGTCCAAAAGACTGAATTTGAAATGCTAAATTAAAGCAATAAGCCACTAGGAGTCATGAGTTACAGTGGTTTTATTTCAAGAAATTGTGCTTTTAGGCATGATGCAAAGCAGAATCTTAAATGGTGCCCTACTCCCTACCTAGTGCACACTTAAGTCTTAGAATAACATCTTCTGCACCCAAAACACAATAATATGTCAAACCCAAGCTGTAGTAGCCAATAGATTAAGACTTACACAATGCACTCTATGAGGTAAAGGGAAATATTGGAAATTGGGATTCAGCCTGGGGTTAATACTACTTGAGGGAGGTCTAAAGGCTGATGGCTTCTTCAGTAAAGACAGTGGTTCCATATAGAAAAATAACAACTCAGACAAACAAAGAATAAGTGACCCATTCGAATGTGTAGGTGATCCTTTACCTGATTACATGCATCTTCTGTATGACAGAAAATTCATTTATGATTTTGATCATCAAAACACCGACATTTAAAGCTGGAATTGCATTCAATTATTATTAGTCTTTACATATTGTGACTGATATGCCATTTATGGGTAGTTGCATATTGTGTCAAATTTTTATGATAGATGGACCATAAATGGAATCTTTTCTTATAAAGTTGCTTTTTTTTGGAGATACAGGTCTAACACAGAAAATACACTTTTTTTTGAGTCTGATATGCTTTGGCCAGCTTGGTTTGTGCCCAGTTGTAGTTGTTTTTAGTTAATCTCTAAATATACTGGAGGGTCCTTGCGGACATCATTACAGAGATTTAAGTATATTTGATACATGCATGCATGATTCAGTTACTGTAAAAGAGGTCATAGGTGTGTGTATATTAAGTATTTTATTTATAATCACATGGTTTATTCACATTTCTTATAATATTTCTTATAAGCTCTGAGAGTATGGACCACAGGAACAGATTTGGACAGTATCTTAAAAAAAGGAAATAAAAAGTTGTTCAAGTGTTTTCAAGCCACAGCTGTCAAAAGCTACACCATAAGCAAAATTGTACTAATAAAATTGTTCTTTGACTCCTATGTTTGGAGAGGCGAGCTGGATAACACTTGCAAGAACTGCGTAATGCTGCATAACCCACCTGATTCCACCTGATTCTTTCACTTACAATGACAGTTCTGTATCTCCCAGTTCATTCAGAAGTGCATGTTATGTAGTGGTGGCTGAAAGCAAGTATTCCACCTGCCAACTGTAGAGGGAGCCCAGGGGAAAGGAAATGGCAATTCTTGCATAATGCTGCTTTAAAGCACCATGTACAACCATCTACCATCTTCAGGCATGGAGAAAAATTATTTCATCAGGTTTATTCTTTGAGCTCTACCAACGCTTCATGCTCCAGGACGACAGGCAAGTGCTGCAAGAAACACAGTTATAGCCCTCCTCATCCTCTCCTCTTGTTTTTTGTAATTTAGAATTGCACATAAGCAAACGGGTCGGATGTGGTTTGCCCTCTTTGCTCACACACACATGATAAACGCTTCAACCCGGCAAAGATCAGTGAATTCATGACTGCACTCTGCTGAAGTTTTGAATCAGCACTCTTCATTAAGGCCTACAGGTAAAAAGAATTACCTGGAGAGGTTTGACTGAAAAATATGAACCATTCATATCACATAATTATACACAAACCTTCAGAAGCGCAAACAGTCTGTGAGTCACACAGGTCTGAATATTACCTCGTCTAAAGCTAATACAGACAGTAACAGACACTAAGGTCATTTCTCCATGTGAGCAATACAAATTTTTAATCAGATGGATCTAAATTATGATGCTAATGACATTCCTAAATCTATATGCACTCGTCTTAATCTAACGTTGAGTTGCTTATACCTTTTCTGGATTCAGTTATTAATCCTAATGCAGAAACTATTGTAAATTATTCGCTTACTGTTTGATTCACCATATCATATAGTCCCACAGGGTTCTAGTTTAAGACCTATAAAACTGATGCTAATTATGACAGAACTGTAGTTATGAAAGAGGAAAAGTGTGGGCTTACACTCAGGGTCTATGGGTTAAATAGTCACAAGTAATGGATGACATTTAGGCTGTTGGATCTAGTGATCTAGGATCTACTGGCTTCTACTGTTGTTGTTGCTGTTATTGATGTCCAAGTTCTTTGACCTATAATGATAGTCAGACCCTTTTTTGGTGCATTATAGTTTTATAATATATTATAATTTTATTATAATATAGAACCATCTACAAAATCCTTTAACCAAGATCTGTTTTTAGGATCCAAATGGCTTTGGGTTTCCTTTATTAAACAGGAAATTTGACCAATAATATAGAGAATATAATTGAATCAATAATACATATAATACCGGAGCAATATGTAGATAATATAATTGAATCAATAATATGAACCAGTGATATAGTTTACCCTCTTCATTACTATGTTGTATTTTTCACTGCCCTTAAGAAATAATATTACCTTTCACATCTACAGTACATTTCCTGTTTACATTGGTGATTAGATCATGGGGCTGGGCAGAAATACTGTTGTGTGTGGTCCAATGAGCTCCTTGGTATAGAATAATTGAACTCACAGGCTTATTGAAGCACAATACAGGACAGCCAGTCAGAACGTAGCCCATATATAATAGTCTTAAAGGCACAGTAACAAAAACAGCCAGTTTAATTGCAGGTGATGATGTTGGTAATGTAATGGTAATTGTAGGCAATGAAATGTTGGTAATTGTAGGCGATGAAAACTGTAATGTTACAACATGTAAAAAACACATGAAGGCCATATTAAATTCATAAATGTAGGCTACATATTCTATAATACAAACTGTATTAATGAAATTATGTCTTTTTTCCCATTTACCATGACATGAAATATATGATATAGTGAGTTGAATGAAAGGTGTTCCAAATACATCCAAATACAAATGGATATAATAAACATAAATACTGTCAAAACAATATAAAAGGAAATACTAGTAATATCACCATCAAGTCTGTTATGACTATGCTTATAAACAGAGCTACCACTACCTATTAGCTACTGGTTATTTCAGCTTTATTTTCACCATCTAAAGCTGCATGATGTGTCCATCACCAGTGGAGGACGCTGTTAATCCATTTATAGTGTCTGGCCAGGGCCCTGTCCTCACATGCTCCCTCCAGCACAAAGCTGGCTCGCACAGTCTTCAGTGGCCTGCACTGTTCTGACTGCAGACAAGGGGAAAACCACACTGGAGTAGTGGCTTCATTAGGCCTTTTTTTATCACTCAGAGACTAATCAGAGATTAGTTTAGGTCCTAACAAAGACAACAAAGACCAGCACTGACATCATCATGTTCATACTGTTCCAAAGATTTCCTCCAATACTGCCTACCACTTTGCCCTTCCTGTTTTGCAGCATGTTCTATTAGATTAGGGAAAAATGGCTTTGTGTGTGTATGTGTGTGTGTGTGTATGTGCATGTGTGTGTGTGTTTGAGTTTCTACTCACCTGCACGGTAATGCAAGAGTTGTAGACCAGAGCTTATACACTATATGTCAAAGTCTGGGGCCATCTAGACCTTATGAAGTTTTTAATTAATGAACATGGTTTGCGATAGATGAGCATGTTCAGCAGAAAGCTGTTCACACTTTCTTTGCAAAAACTGTAAAACTGAAAGAAGACTTGACAAAACTAAGCAAATAAGCTGTATCACTCTCAAGTGTGTGACATACACTTGGGCTGCCTTGTCAGCAGGTCCCCCCACACACTCATATGCACTCTCTGTTACACATAGTGCTGACACAGATATGCAAATGCACACACACACAGCTTTTCTAGTTCCTGTGAAGAAGTACTACCAATAGAATAGGAGACCCTCTGGAGTAGATAAACCTGAACCTATTGGCACCATGTCTAATGCCAGGCGTGGACTAGAGGGGTTGAGCTGTGGAGCAGTGGAGCTGTGTTCTCTGGAATGATGGTGCTCCATCCAATATTTTTGAGGATTAGTTGGGGAGTTGGGGATGAGGTGTGGCAGTGATCATCCAACATCCTGACCTCACTAACACACTTGTTGCCGAATGCAATCAAATCCTCACAGCAATGCTTCAAAATGTAGAGCAAAGCAGAGACAGTTACTCCAACAAATGCAGGTTTATACCCTTGATAGAAGAAGAAATGAATAAGCAGGTGTCCCAATACTTTGGTCCATTTAGTGTGTATTGCATAGGTTGATCCTGCCACTCTATTACAGTGATAATGATCAAGATATGGATCAGTTTACATACAGGAGAAGCAAGAATATATTTGCAGACTAGGTTTGGATTTCATGCAATGAAATAAAGAGTTCTTTGGACTGGCTTACACAAACAGGCTGGCCCACAGTTCTTGGAACATCCAGACTGGAGTCATCTACCAGGAGCAGAATGTCATGACTGACTGATAAATCTGCTGCCCTCTTATTGACACTCCCCATGCGATTTTTGTTTTTATGAGAGCTGGTGCATTTGGATCTTCAAACCATCAGCTGTTCTGGTCAGGCAGGAGCTGTGCATCCATCTGCCCTGCCCTGCTGGGGAATTCCGCCACTCTCCGTCTTCTCCAGAACCAGTGAGAATGCCAAGAATCCACAGAGAGAAGTGGGCAGCACAGCCACTACGAGAGGACAGCTGTCTCCTCGCTGCCCTGCACTGTCCATTCCGCAGAGCAGGGCTTGGACAGTTGGCAGGAGAACAGTGGAGTCATGAAGAGAGAAGTGGGCATGGGGCAGCAGCTGGCCGAACACACCAGAACGACTGAGAGGGGGCCAGACCCGCTGGCTCCAGACCCCACAGACACCCATGTTCAAATCTCTCCATCACTTGTGCACTTTGAAATCAATTGTGTATGTGTTTGTGTGTGTGTGTGTGTGTGTGTGTGTTTGTGTGTGTGTGTGTGTGTGTGTGTGTGTGCAGATAAGTAAGACTGAGGCTGGTATTCTTTTCAGTTTTACATCATTTCCATGGTTTGTATGTGTGCACTTGTATGTAAACAGTTGTATATGTGGTCAACCAGGCTGTGGATGCTTTTGTAGTATATTAAGTAATCAGTATAGCATGGAGTATGAGGGTACATTGAATTTAACATATACAATGTTGATCAAATCTTAAAGGAAATTAATTAATTACTATATTTGTTATAATAAAGGCTACTTATTATTAAATGGCTTATTTTCTATTGGCTATTTTTGTCCACTTTTAACTTTTCTGTAGTTAAATGTGTCAAAAAACATTTTCCCAATATTTTATCCCTTTATCCCTCTTGTATCCCCAACAATCTGTTACTGTCACTGTGCCTTCAGGACAGTATGTAAAGGATCTCTGATCTGATAGGCTGCCCAGCATTATGCCATACTGAAAAAGCACTTCAGGCTGAAACACACCCGATGTCTTTAGAGTGAATGGGTGGGGCTAAAGTACTAAAGGCTAAATAGATGCCTATTTGTAATTACTCTGCTTTTTGCAACACCACAAATACAGTGAATTCAAAACGAGCTGTTCCCAGATAGCTCACCCATGTGGGGTCTATATGGTTAGCCCAACTGGGAACTAGAAAGTTTTGTCCATGGGTTCCATGATGGCCCCACATATGGAGGCCCACCAGGATCCCACCATGGTCTGTGATAGAAGCAGGAGGGTTTAAACATGGGTCCCATCTGGGATGTACACTGCACATAGGGCCCTGATTAAGATTAGCTTTTGGGAAGCCAAACACAAATACAAACCCACTCAGAGCCCATGCCCACCTGGAACCCACCTAGCCCACGTTCCACCCACGTAAGCATGTTGGCTGGGTTTCTGCAGCTTGGTTGCCACATATGGACTGTATGCACTGGAGGGTGAACTGTGATTGTTAATGGTGATAACCATTTGTTTGTTAAAAAAAAGGCAAAACATTAATTCAAATACACTGAAACATTAATTAAAAAGTATTGGGACACCTGCTCATTTATAGTTTCTTCTGAAATCAAGGATATTAAAAATAGTTTAACAGCTTTTATTGGAGTAACTGTCACTATTGTCTAGGGAAGGCTTTCTACTAGATTAAGAAGCATTGATGTGAGGATTTAATTTGCATTAGGTGACAAGAGCATTAGTGAGTTCAGGATGTTGCATGATCATCTCCCTATCGCATCCACAACTTTCCAAAGCATCCCACTGGT
Source organism: Salminus brasiliensis (assembly GCF_030463535.1). Taxonomy (NCBI): domain Eukaryota; kingdom Metazoa; phylum Chordata; class Actinopteri; order Characiformes; family Bryconidae; genus Salminus; species Salminus brasiliensis. Next base: position 19,115,439 of record NC_132887.1, read on the forward strand.
CAGAGCATCATCATTCCAGATAGTGTGTGTGTGTGGGGGGGTGTTTATACAGAATAATCTGCTCCAGAAAGTCCTATTTTATTAACAGTACTTCTCTACTTTTCGACAAGCATTTTCACATTAGTCTCAGCAATGGGGGCAACCTAAAGTAATTCACTAAAAAAGAGTGTCCATAAACATTTGGACATATAATGTATTATAAAAAAAATATATTTTTGGCAATCTAGCAGTTAATTAATTAGACAACTGATACTAAACCTGTTGTGTATAAACTAAATGTCATTCCACCTAAACTAAGTACATAGAAGTAGCTTTGGGCTTTGAGGTAATCAGTAGCCTGTGTGTACACTCTGTAGGTAGAAAGCCACACATAGACTTGGTGCTCACAGAACACAGAAGTCACTCGATTCTTGATATCATGCACTATGGTTAGATAAATGATTAACTGTCCAGGGTGTAATCAATACACAGAGAAAAATGAGGTATTTCTGGAAGTGTGCCAGCTAAAATCATCTATTAGATTTAGGTAGTGAGAATTTGAGGTGAGGCCTACAGAAGCTCATTCTTTACTCAGCGATGAGACTGAGTAAATGGCTTAAAAAAATAAAAAGCAAGGGGATGATTGATGAGATTTGAAATATGGTTTACTGCTAGGCTTGAGGGTGTTCTATAAAAGGAGTGATAAATGGGATTTGAGAATGCATATCATTTATATATGAATAAAACACAGTCTATTACAATTTAAATACTGCCAAAAGTAGTAGCTGTAGTGCAGGCCAAAAAAGCCATTAAAGCAACATTATGTACCATTTTTCCCTTAAAATATCAGCTTCAAAACCTGTAATATAAAGAGTAGTGTCTCTATGATTGCTACTCCGTGCTCAGTACACCAGAAACGGCACTGTGTAATTTAATTTGGGTGGTCAGAATAATGCTTGAGTGAACTGCGCATTATTATTTGTCTAAAATCCTCTACCACACATACTCTACCACTGCAGTCCATCAATACCACATTTTCTTTCACTTTTAGTGATGGGTCTGAATGTCCCAGCTTGTCCAGAAATGCATGTGTACAGCATATCCTTTACTGGTGGCTCAAAGTTTGAATTACACTTCCTAACTGTAGGGGGAGCCCAGGAGCAAGAAATACCAATGCTGCTTTAATACTGCTGTAAGATTTTCCTTGTTCAGGATCAGGAAAAAACACACATATATATATATATACGCTATTAAACATAAACAGTAAATTACATCAAAGCCAAAACAACTAAAAATGTGATTTAAAAAATAAAACATTCAGAAGACTCACTTGCAAGGAGATTTTCCACCAATCCAAAGTTCAGTCTTAAGGCCTATTTTCACAGAATCCAATTTTTACAGACAAAAAATGCACATCAAGTTTTAAAGACCAATCAGAGCTTTGTTGTCATGGTTACAGACCAAAAACAAATGAGCATCAAGACAGCGTCAAAACAGCTCATCTTGTTCATAGTAGAACGCAAGACCCTATATGACGAGAAACACACTGACTGTAAAAATGCAGAGGTTAAAGTAAATATATGGCAGAGCAGAGCTGAAAGCTGGGGAATGATGGTGATAAATGTACAGCAACTTTACGCAGCACCTAATCTGTTCATGCCCACAGAGGACTGTGAACAGTAGCTTCCCTTGCTAATGACCCAAGGTCTTGCATCTTGTTTAGAGCTCCCAATTTGGCTGTATCTTTAAATCCCTTTTGGAATTCCAGTTTTAGAAAATCCTGTCTTTCGCTTATTTCCCTTGGACTTTCTAATGCAAGTGAATTATGCTGTATCTAATCACATCAGAAATATCCCCAGACAAAAACATAACTTGCTTTTAATTGGCTGATTTGATTGAAGATGGAATAAATAGGGATGGTCTCTGACTTTTGCGCAGTACTGCAGAGGTCAAGTGTAAACATATCGAGGGACACACACAGGACCTTTGGCATTTCTTTCATGGTTACCATATGAGTGTGTTTATGCAGTCAGGGGTCAACAAATGACTATTTTGGTCTCTCTGTTCCTTCAGAGATGAAAAGTTCAAATGCAGTGACGCACTAACGTGGCCCAGCCTGCAGTGTGTTTGCTGTTTGTCCTGTGTTGTAGAGATGGAGGCCTCTGTCAGCTGCGCATTAGAGGGACGGATCTGAACTCTTTTAATCCGAGTCATCTTTTTGCAACAGACGCAGCCTCCGGCCAGTTTCAGGTTGAACATTACAGTATATGACTTCATATGTTATTGGAGTTGGAAAATGTAACTGGGTCATTTAGCGTAAATGTGTCCATTATCTCCACATTGATCACAGTAGTCACAGCTGTACTGTAATGGTAGAGTCTGAGTAATCACAAATAATGGAGGGATAATAGCTGAGAAAACAACTTCTAAAATTTCAGTTAGTAGCCATTCATTCCACTGAAAAAAAGCCCAGTTTGCTAGGGTTACTTTGGACGACATTTCGATTGACAGTGGCATGCAAAAGTTGTTTTTTTAACTCCTGGTCAGATTTTCTGTTATTTATTGTATAAATAGCTACATGACTAGAAGAACTGATCTCCAAAGAACATAAAATTAAAAATTACTAATGAAATTATTATCAATGTTGTATTGAAAATAATGTTTTTTTGCTTTGAACAATTTTAAAGTGAAAAAAAAGTATTTGATTTGATCACTTATAGCTTTTACCAAGGTCTCAGACCTTAATTAGCTTGTTAACTTGTCTTACAATCATTGTCAGGAAAGGCCAGATGACGTAAATTCAAACCTTGTCCCAAAAATCAGCAGCCATGGGCTCCTCTAAGCAGCAGCCTAGCATTTTATATGTAAAAATAATTGATGCCCCCAAAGCTTAAGGCCAAAGACTATAAGAAAATAGCAACGTAGCAATAGTAGCAAAAGTAGCAATAACACATCAACAACATATGAGAGAAGCAGCAACAGTGAAGCATCTGTATACACTGAGGTAAACATCTGAAGATGTTCTATTCATGCATTATGTACAATAGGTGGATTTGCTGTTGATTTGTTGCATTAGTAGTATTAACCAAAGACCTAATTGTAACCCTCAACCTGACCCTAATCTTAACCTTAACCTCAACCCAAAAACCCAATCCGAACCCTCACCCTGGCCAAGCCCTTAACGTCAACCTATAACCCAATCCTAACCAGTTCCATCCAGACTGGTGTCAGCAACAGGTCTATAACAGCTGCTTAAGAATGTTGAGATGGGCTCTACTAGACCTGTTAGATGATCAGTGATTTCTCAGGTGAACATATACAGATCTCTGACACTCCAAATACAGTGATAAACAGCTGAATGCGGCAGATAATTGGTTTTATGCTGTTAATTAAAAGTCTCTTGATAATTTACTGAATGTATTCAGGTGATTCACTGCTGCTACATCACTGAGATGATGTTGATGTGTTGCTGAGAGACTGATTAGTGTTTATTCCATCTATCTATACCACTCCAAATAAAGTGTCACCAGAAAATTTGCCAAAGTGACTGTTAATTAAAACCCTCGCTTGACTGCAAAAGAGCTACAGAAAAATTTAGCAGACTCTGCCGTGGTGCACTATTCTACTGTGCAGTGATACCTGCACAACTATGACCTTCATGTAAAAGTAATCAGGAAAAAATGTGTATTTCACAATTCAGCTTTAGATGTTTTCAAACAAACATCTAAATAAGCCTGATGCATTTTGGACACAAGTCCTGCGGACTGATGAAGTGATTGAATTCTTAGGCTGCAATAAGCAAGGCTATGTTTGGAGAAAAAAGGGTGCAGAATTTCATGAACTTTATTGCTTTAGTACTGATAATGCCAGAGTGCGTTGTGGTATTCCAAACATACAGTACGCTACAGCATTTGTTTCGCTTACAGAAAAGAACTGTTCTCCTTTACAGTAATCATTACTGTACAGCATCAGTACAGTGTACTTTGTACTTGCTTTTTACTAGGCTGATTTTTGAATATAATTTTAACTACATTCTGCTAGTACTCTTGTCTGTGGGTTAACATAGAAGCTTGGTGCTCATTAGTTAATTGAGGTGCTGAGGTGCAGGTGTAGTTTCAGGTCAGCTGAAAGTGTGAATTGCAGAGGAGGAAATCTCAACAGACAGCCTTAAATCTTGATAAATCAGGTGTGTAGCCACTTAGAAATCAGTGTGCTTGCTTTTTTGCTTGGGTTTCATCTTTAGCTTGTAAGGTAGGCTGGTTTTTAAATACACCAAAGTGGTGGAACAAACTTCCCCTGGGTGTCTGAATGGCAGAGTCGCTCGCTGTCTTCAAATGCAGACTTAAGACCCACCTCTTCTGAGAATACTTGGATGAATAGTAGAGTGGTCACCTTATTGACTTGTGTTTAGTAGTGTCTAAAATGTTCCTTGGGTAAGTCACTCTGAAAAAGAGTGTCTGCTAAATGCCTTAAATGTAAATGTAAATGTGTACTGAAAGTCTATTACCTTATACAGAAGTCTACTGTAGAAAACTTACTGCTGACAATTTCTCTTGAATGTAGCAATTTAAAGCCATACTGTTAATAATGTCATGCTGTTATTTATAACCATACACCGTATGCACAACACATTACAGTACTACACACACTCATGCTGAACCTTTTGACAGCAAAGCTGAGAGTAAGCCCAAGTCTGTTTTCAATAAAGCAGTTAACTGAAGGACAAAAGACCGTCATAGTTACGATACAATTCAATTAAAGTCAAAGCTTATTTACAAAAAAATAACAACTCCATCCCGTCACGACAACATTCAAAGACAAGCTGGTCAAGACTCAAGGCAACCATATGCACCATTTGTGTTGGACACAGATGAAGTCTGGCCTCCGCCTATCAGCCATTCGTGCAGTGAACACACACATACACACTAGTGAGCAAACACACCCAGTGACAGTGAGCACACGTGCCCGGAGCAGTGGGCAGCCATTACTGCAGAGCCCGGGGAGCAGAGAGGGTGAAGGGCCTTGCTCAAGTGCGGCAGCTTGCCGAGCCCGGGCTTTTCTTCTCCACACGTTTCCCAACACAGTCCCACTTTAAGTTCTCGGTAGCATTTAATACAAGTGATTGTGTTGCTCATGACATCACCTGACCTTTCTCAGGCCTCGACCCCTTCCATCACTTGATTAGAAAAGAGTTCAGCTATTGAACCCATAACCCTGTCATCAATAGCCCAGTGCTCTAACCGCTGAGCCAGCAGTATAGTATAGTACCAGCATTATAGTCTCACCCAAGAGACTTGGATTAGTAAAATAGATTCACAGGGTCCCTGTAGCTTATTATTGTGCTTGGAAACAGGATTTCTGCTTATATAATTTTTAAAATGGCATATTTACATATTTTACATGACTTGTATCTCCTAGAACGTATCATTCTGTACAGCAAGCTGCTGTATGCAGTAATACAGTTAATAACTGCAGTGCTTTACAATACAGAAGACCAGGCCCCCTTTTTAATGAACAGGCAGAGGAAGGACTAAGGCACAACAAGTTGCAAGATACAAGTTGCAGAAAACTGGAGGCAGATGAAAATGTGTGGGATATTAGATTGGAAGGAAGAAGAAATGGCCTGAAGCTCCTCCTCCTTCCAGTCTAATATCCCATACATTTCTGTCTTTGACTAAATCAAAACTGCATTACTTGAATCAGAGAGAGATACAGAGAGAAAGAGACAGACACAGAGTGAGGCAACCAGAAAGTAGTCAGGCTTCTCTCATACACTGCACACTACAGGAGTACTGACAGACACTGATCCTCACTTGTTTAATCTTGGTTTTTCCTATATGATTTGCAGGGGTTCTGAGATCAATCCTCACTCTGCTCTGTGGCCTGTGAGGAGTGTGGTGTGTTTGGTGTATTTTCTCTGTGTCCATGTGAGTTTCCTCCGGATGTTCTGGCTTCCTTTCAACACAAAAACATAGTAGGGGAATTGGTCATGCTAAATTGCCCCCTGATGGAGTGACAGTCTGTCCAGGGGGTATTTCTGCCTTGTGCAGGAGGAAGCAGATTAGACAGATGGACTTTGTCCTTTATAGCATTATTTCATTGCTTTGTAAATACATATCAATCTCCATTAGAAATATGACTTTATTTTAGTAATTTATGGCTCAAAAAGCTCAAAGAGCCACTCATTACATACTATTATTATTGTTATTTTTATTATTATTATTATTGTTGTTGTATATATTACATCAGGGCCACTGTTGCCCTGTCTAACTTTCAAGGATTTTAGGATGCTATTTAATGTTATTTGAACGCTTTTGAAGCTAAATTAGGTTTACAAATTGAGTTTACATGATCTACATTAGCTTTTTGCCATCATTCTCAGAAACGGATGCGTTATGAATTGAATAAAACTGAGAGCACAATTTAAAGTTATGGCTTAATATGAGTGTAAAGCCACAGACTACTCATATTACATTATTATGTATCAGATTACCAGCAGTATTGACTATTATAGTATTATATATTATAGTATGGATTATTTCAACTGACTCCAACCAATATTCACTTGGCGAGTGAAAATGTGGTGGCACTTCTCCGTTGTCCCGTGTGAGTGACCTGTTTTGAACTGTTTTGAAAAGCCACCTCCAGGCCTCTTATGGACTCCACCCTCTTGAGCAGTCATTGAAAAAGCAATAATTTCTCCTTGTGTATGTAGACAAACACATGGCTGACAACGGCATGACAGATTTGTAAATATTCTGACTAAATATAGAGGCTCAGATTAGCTGAGAGGGGGAGGCTCTGGAAGAGGGCAGCTCCCACAGGAGGCTGAAGCATGAGTGCTGAGAGAGCAGCCATGTCTCCGGAGCCACTGAGGGAATCACGGATGGAAGCGGAGACGGAGCGGTATGGCTGGGCTGGGATGGGGGAGGGAAAAAGACTCAGTCACTGAGAACACTGTATTGACATTGTATTGATTCCCAGAGAACATGAGTGGACTTCAGGACTTCAATAGTAAGAGTAATAAAGTAATAATAATTAAGAGTAATAACCTAATCTAATCTAATAGTTGGAAATGAATCACTGACTGTACTTCATTAAAGATCAACTACAAATACAGAACTATATATATATATATATACAGTCAATATATATATATAAAGGAGAAGGGGCTTCGGAGAGGAAAGACATGCCCTTAGTGACCCCCTTGGTGATTCCAGGACACCAGAAGGCCCAGGAAATACTCTCTCTGTGTGGGTGGAAGCAAATGAAGGATGCAAATGCTTCCCCCTTTTTTTCTTTTTTTTTTGCCGATGTGCCTTCAAGACACATGTTTGTAGCCTATGTGAGCTCTCCTCTAATTGTCTGCCCTGTATTTTGACTAAACTACAACTATTTTTGATTCAATAATTGATGTAAAAAAGATTTTAAAAAATCAACATCAGGAAATTGTGGATATGGGCCCTTTACGTTGCCGCATAATGTAGGGCTAGGCGATATGGTAGAAATACTACATCACTATATTTATACACGATATTTATCACAATACATGTAACCACAGACTAAAAACATCAGTAGCAACAGATTCTTATAAACTACTATTCAGCTACTCTCCTGTACTGAATATGGTCATTTCCATTCAAGCTCATTCTAACAGATGAAAATTAATCACTGACTGTACTTCATTAAAGATCAGCTACAAATACAGGATAACTATATATCTAAATCAATATATATATATATATATATATATATATATATATATATATATATATATATATATATATATATATAAAAAGGAGAAGGGGCTTCGGAGAGGAAAGACATGTCCTTAGTGATCCCCTTGATGATCCTTGGTGATTCCAGGACACCAGGAGTCCCAGGAAATACTCTCACTGTGTGGGAGGAAGTGAATGAAGGAAGCAAATGCACCCCCCCCCCTTTTTTTCTTTCTTTTTTTTTTTTTGCTGATGTGCTTTCAAGACAGGTGTTTGTAGCCTATGTGAGCTCTCCTCTGATTGGTTACCCTGTATTGTGTCTGATACAGAAGGCAGTCTGGGCTAAAACACTCCTTTTGACTTGAATAGACAGGGCTAAGCTGCTGTGTGCTGAACGTAAAGTGTTTTTGTGATATGACATACGCAACAAATTTTTGCAGTGTTCATAAACTACTTCAAATATTTGATTAGAAAAAAAGTCCATTATACAGCTCCTTTAAACAACTGGCATCATTAACATCATTAAGAGGAAAAAAAAACGTTATATATGTGAATATATCTGAAGGGAATGTTTCACAGTGTAAAGTCAGACTTTAAGAGACATTTCGGTTCAGCTCCAGTTGAACCAGTTAGGTCCAGTTTAGTTAAGGCTGCTCTGTGTCAGTTTTATCAGTCCTCACAGACACCTGCTGCTCTGAGACTGTTAGTCTGTAACACGCTCTTAGAGACCTGATAAGACCTTCTACTCCTCATCTTATTTACTAACTACCATGGCGGGCCGCAGTAACTCTGCTGAGGACTCTTCTCTTTGGGATGGAAAGCATTCCGAGTGTTTTTATAGCTCTGCAACAGCAGAGATTTCTGTCTCGCTCTCTCTTTTAACCATATGAACACATGCTGTCCACCACACCCTTGGAATCCTGCTGCTATTTGTGGTATCCGTTTGAAAACGTGCACGTATACATTAAGGATGCAGATGTTCCGAATGCCACATGAAACTCAGTGTAGCCCTGCTGTTGCTGAGTGGGATAGTGTGGGTTTAGGTGGGGCCTGAACAGAGGACAGCAGTACATATACCTAACTGGCACAAGTGTTCACTTCCTCTGGGCCTTAATCCCAGGGGACCCTGAGTGTAAATGAAGGGAGCGTGCAGTCATTTAGGACAGAGTGGCTTTGGCACCTGTTTGGCTCTTAACCCCAAGCATGAAGAGAGTGAGAGGCCTCAGTGAAGCATGTAATGAACATGGCACAGAAATTAAAAAGTGCTGCTTTTATAAATATTTACAGACTTTATGGTAATTGTACTTTATCAGACTCCAGTTTTGGTCTCATATCATGAAAAAAACAAATTTTCTTTACTTTTTGGAGAAAAAAATGGTCGGATGTAACGTGTAAACAGTGTTAAAGTGTTAACTGTTCATACTTCCATCCATATATTCAAATTAAGCCACATAAACCAGTGCATTAACATACTGTCATGGAAAACCTTTGTATCTTTAAAATGGAGAACGAATGGAATCAATAAAAGTCAATAAAAAAAATTCTGAGTAAATTTTGGAGCATTTCTCTTGGCCCATTCATCATGAGGTTTAGACACAATGTAGAGAACAAGTGCCGAATTAAGTCAAAAAGTGAAAAACACAGTTAGGTTTAGCTTTATTTGTTCACGTTTGAGTTATAGGGAGTGCTTCAGCCTGACCTGACCTTTTTGCGTGAGACACAATACAGAGCAGCCACTCAGAAAAGAGACTGTTTACATATATTAGGCTTAAAGATGTACAGAACAACTTGTTTTGTCAAAGTGCTAAAAAGGTGTTGGAAAATGGTCAAATGAACTACAACTATTATTGATTCAAAAAAGATTTTAAAAAATCAACACCAGGAAATTCTGGATATGGGCCTTTTACGATATACACGATATTTATCACAATACATGTAACCACAGACTAAAAACATCAGTAGCGACAGATTCTTATAAACTACTATTCAGCTACTCTCCAGTACTGACTACAGTAATTTCTGTTCAACATCTGCTGAACTTTGTCTGATTAAACCAGTCTTTCTAATTACACTGTTTGTAATAAAGCCTGTAGCTGATCAGTGTTTATTAAGCACTAACAGTATCCTCAATATGACTGGAAAACCATACTGTTTTCACCATAACAAAATGAATCACGATACGATAAAATATCGGCATATTGCCCAGCTCTAGCATAATGTGAGATTTTCTACACACTAAATTGACATTTATGATCAGTTTGGGTCCCGAATATACCCTGTTTAGCCTCTGTACTGCAAAGCCACACAAGTTAGCAATCACAGCAAACCTACAGAGTTGGAAACAACTAGCCTTTCTAATTGCGAACATCACGCAGAGACGTTGGACAGTCAACGGATGCGGGTGTTCAGATATAGGTTTCAGTGGCGCTTTGGAAAACACTAAATGACTTAACACTTAACAGATAAGATAACTAGCCTCACACACTGTGGTTGCTACAGGGTGTGAAACTTGTGCTGTGGGAATTAGCTACAGAATGATGCTGGGTCCTGCTTAGTGTCAAAAAACATTGTGTGTGTGTGTGTGTGTGTGAGTGTGTATAAGCTAACATTCTCACACTCTGGAAACACGCACATAATTTCCTGTGGTGAATGATAAAGGCTGTGAGGAGGAGGAGCAGTTGGGAGTCCTGAGAAGTGGGTGTGGGAGGCAGGGGGGAAATATAAGGATGGTCATTATTGGACCTTGGAAAAATTCTGTAAGTGGCTAAACTGGTCATAAAAAGTTACATTTGCAGTGTGACCTAAGAAAATACCAGAAAGGAAGTGTGCTAAGCCTGACCAAGACCATGCCAATATTACTCGCAGACAAACTAGTAACGGTCTGGCCTGGGCTGAAGAATCTCTATTCATGAGCAGTGAAAGGGTCTTTTGTTGGATGCGCCCAAGGATGGAAAAGGCGAAAAAAACGAGCTGGGTGACAGAGCGAGCTAGAGAGAGAGAGAGAGAGAGAGAGAGAGAGAGAGAGAGAGAGAGAGAGAGAGAGAGAGAGGGAGAGAGGGAGAGAGAGAGGGAGAGAGAGAGAGAGGGAGAGAGGGAGAGAGGGAGACCGGCCCTGGTGGCATGGAATGGATGACCCATGTGGCCCCGCCCACAGGCATCCGAGCGACCCGTCTACAGACCAACCAGAGGAGAGGATAAGCTGGGCGGGGGCGTGACTATGCAAATACAGAGCCGTGATCAGAGTGGGATGCTCCCGGGCTCAGTGAAATGCAAGCGCGGGAGTGAGAGACCCTAAGAGCTGAAGCCAAGTAGCTTTAAATCTGCTGAATTTCCTTCGATTATAAAACTCAGTATGGCGTCCAAGTGTCCTAAATGCGAGAAGACCGTGTATTTCGGTAAGTGTGTTCATTCACATTTGTTCTCTAAATGAGTTGAATAGCTTAATAACCTGCCTATTACCGTCTCATGTGTTCATATCTGACATATCTGTGCGGGGGGTTCATGTAAAGTCAGGTTCTGGTCGTTAGAGTTAAGAGTTCAGTGTAATTCACCTGTTTCTGACAGACAGGGGTGAGAAAAGGGCTCGCTGGACACTGGAGAGCGCACATTGCATCACGGTCGCTCGGTGGAGTCTCACTTTCCAAAATAAAAGCACTGCACAGCCCCTCTCTCTCAGATAGACTGCTGAACTACAGCTGCGTGCCTGTATTACTATGAGTTATACGGTGAAGCCAACGATTCGATATTAGGCGATATTTCTACTGTTACTATCGACACATAACTGGTGGCACTCACTAAATGCAGGCTAGGATGGATCTGATCTATACAGCTTTCAAACACACCGTCGCTGTTTTCCTTGTAGTTTTTAATTTTAATGAATTAATTTTCACTTTTTTACAGGCTTGTTTGAGTCTGGCTGTTTTTCTTCACATAGTGTAGAAATTTCATAATGAATGGACCAATAGAAACAGAAAATATAAAATGTCTAATAAATAAATATTTTAAATGCATTTATACAAAAAGAAAAATAAATGTAGTATAAAATATAAGTATATATCTTCAATATGGCAACTTTTCATATATATATATATATATACATATATATGTCAAGTTTTTTCATGACAGTCACGACAATTACATTTTTATTTCAAATAATTATCATCTCCAACACATGCTGACATCAGTAAATGTGTATTAAAGATACAGATACGTGTTTATTAAGCTCAGATTGAATAAAAAGTCAAATTTAATATAAAAGATTGGCCTACAGAAAAGTGTTGTGACTGATCTTGGGTGATTGGGAAGTTCTGGGGAAAATAGTCTCTATTCCTATTAAAAATGACTAATACACTGAATAAGTCCATTCACATCATTGATTTCTGAATGGGGTTTCTCACTCCAACTGTAAACAACAGCAGCGTTCACACGGCTGCCTGCAGTAATGGTCAGTTATGAGTGTGAAAATGTTTCTGCCCAGTGCTGACACAGACTGCAGCTGTGCCCTGATCCTCTTTGTGGTCATCCGTCCTGTTCTAATTGACTGCTGGTAAACACGCTCCCTGCCAGATGAGGAAGTGTTTAATATGAGTGTTTCTGTGAGAACTTTCAAATTACACTGTTTCTCTTTTGATTTTATACTTGCAGTCCTCATTCATTTTTTTTTTTGAGTGCTGTCAGTGGGTTCCTGCCTTGGCCAGGCTCCAGGGACTTGGTACTGTAATGGAAACAGTATCATAGCTATTTTTATCTTTCTCATTTCTGTCCTTTTGTGCCCAGAATTAAATCTTCAACCGACACTGTGCTCTGTTGTGCATGCCATTCTTTGATATGTCTCAATTACTGGCCGTGGCGGGCCGGGAGGAGCACGGACATGTATTACCCCCCTGCTATTTGACCTTATTATCTCATCTCTTTTATTTATAAGGTGAGACTGTGGTATAGTGTCTGTGTGGTGAACAGAGACGATTATCCTATTCTTCTTGATCTTCATACAGTGTAGAGCTCAGCCACGGAACAGTAACTCATTTGTCCATAAAGCTGACAGGAGGTTAAAATCAATGGGGTGAATGGGAGCAGGGTTATATAACAGCAAGTGCAGCTTTTGCAGCATTTCATCCTGTGGTCCGGCACTGAGAGTGCCACACGATTCACTTTACAGGCGAAAAACAGCAGAGAAGAAAAGTTTCAGACTGAGGAGGCTAAATGCACTAGCTTGCTGTTTACATCACTTAATCTACTGAAAGCTAACAGGGGTGGGCATCCCCAGTGCAATACATAGCTGCCTCAGCCCCAGTGCAATACATTGCAGTCTCAATTAGGCTTGGTATGGTTTTTATTTTTAGTATTATATCACAATATAATCACATGACATAATGTTAGAGTATGATCACTAATTGGAAAAGGTCATAGTTGAAGTAAACCGCTCAGTGCTACAATCTGTTTAGGCTACATTGTTCAAATCTGAACAGTATACAGCTCTAGTATACTGTGGCTCCTGGGCTCACCTACAGTTGCGGAGAGTAATTCACCTTTACACCACTGTCGTAAATACAAATCGCGCTTTGAGCTCCCCCTCATGGACATCTGTACATGTGCATTTGTTGATTCAACTTGGAAGTGATAAAACCATGTGGACTGTCGCGTTACTTATTTCTCATTAGGACTTATGGACCTCCACCAAAGTTACATAGTGCAGTAGCAGCATTACGGACCCCGCTTTCCCTTTCAGTGATGGATCTCTCAGCTCGTCCAGAAAAGCATGTCCTTTAGCGGTGGCATAAAATACAACTCCCTAATGTAGGGTGAGCCCAGGAGCAAGAAATAACATTTCTCTATATAAAATAGAGAATATAGACTGAATATGAAAAAAATTAAAAATAAATAAAAAATGTGCAGCATAACTCTACATAAGCCCCACCTTCTCCCTGCCCACTTCACTCTGATAGGCTGCAATCCAGAGGTCTCTTTTCGATCCTTGACAGTGGTCTCAACAAAAAATGGCAAATGAGAAACTCTCAGATTTTCATACCACTCTTGTTCGTCAGGGGTGTCTCTGTGAGGTTCATGTTGTGGTGACCGTAGATTCTCCAGGGCTAGACAATGGACCCAGTGGCTTTGTGTACGTCACAGGGCAGCTGGGCGGGATGAAAGAAGTGGAGTGTGCTAATATTATCGCCCGGCAGCTGTGGTCAGTCATGGGAGTGTTCCGCTCCTCCCTGTCCTGTATCTCCAATGACGTCCCACTTGGATGCTTCAGCTCCAGTACGTCTGAAGGCGAATCATCTGTACATTTCACACCCAGCCTCAAACTTTCACACACACACTTAAAAGACTGTTAAAAGAGAACTGCTCACATTGGATACCACTTCATACAATGCAGTCTTCAATAGCGAGGAGTGTAATGCAAACACATGTCGGAATGTAGACGAGGTTTTCTGACGGGTTTATGTGGAATTTTTTATAGTGTTTTGAAGCACCGTCAAAACACTTTCAATTTATTTGATGTTTTGGCTGAACATCTTCTAATATTTAGCGTATTAGGAATTTCAGTGTACTCTGTAGAACCAAAGGGCTTTTAGGTTTTGCCATACGTCTCTCTGTTCAACTTAATTACCCAAATGCTATTTCCCATGAGGTTACAGCCGTTTTTTTTTCATCTGACTGTATCCTGTTTCAGACCTAAGTGGTAAGCCACTGTCTTGAGTGAAGCATATTTAAGGCTTGAGGTGATCGTTTTATTACTCTGTTTATCCCTTTATTGGTAGGATTTGCTGCAGCTATTCTTGCAGCTGGACAGTTGTCGTACACATTGGCGGAAAAACGATGTTTTTTAAATGGATAGTCCTTAAAACCACACTACATCCTAATTTTCCATCTTCAGAGCTTCCTGTAGCTCATACCAGACAGAGGTTATGACTGAACTGAATGGATGGGATGGGTTTCTTTTAGCCAAAGCTCATATTTACCTGGCCTTAAGAAGCTTAAAAGGGGGTAATAAAAGTGTACATAGGGTCCAATAATCAATAGCCTATAGTCACTCATAAATCATTGTAGCATGTGGTCACTTACTGATGTTAGCTGCCAATGATCCTGATGGGGGCTGTACATTGTATATGTTATTGCTAGTGTCCAAAATAAAAATGGCTTTGGAAAGCTGAAAGGGAACTGGTTTACATTATTTACATTATTTACATTTTTATCTGATTTACATTATTATTATTATTATTATTATTATTATTATTATTATTGATGTGTAGTTAAAATTACAGACACCAATAATAAAGTAATTAAAATAATAAAATGTATTACTGAATATTATGTTTTTAACAACCACTACTATTATTATTATCATTAATAATATTATTAGTGTTCTTATTCCTATTTAAAATATTATTTGTAATAATATTAGCATTACTGTTATTTATTATTATTATTATTAGAAGTAGTAGTATTAGTGTTATTATTAATGTGTCACTAAAATATTACACTGAAATGTTATTATAACAACTATGATTATTATTATTATTATCAACAATTATAATATCAATACTTGTTGCTGTTGCTAATACAAATATTTTAAATTATAATATTATTTTTGTAATAGTAGCAACAACTGCAACAGTTCTTATTTTTCTTCTTTTTATTTGTATTCTTTTTATTTGTATTATTATTAGAATTATTATTATTATTATTATTATTAAGAGTATTAGAATTATTATTAGTATAATTATAGTATTTGTATTATTATCTGGATCTAGGGGGGGATTTCACAAAGCAGGATTTCCCAGTTAACCAGCTATAGGATCCCTCAACTCAGGCTTCAGGCTGCTTAAGCGTAAGTTCTGGCTTAAGATATCTGGCGATAAAATCTCACAGAATTAATATCCAGTATGGGGATCCAGTACGAGTGTGGGAATGTGTTGTTTTCTGTAGGGTCTGTCTGTGTAAGAGGAGGTGGGTGGATTGGGGGGTGGAAAGAAGAAAAGTGCAAAGTGCTCCATCATGTTTTTTTTTTCTCCACTAACAGCATCCAGCACCACCTTGCATGATAATGAACCAACCAATAGCTGACGTAAGACTTTAGTGACACAAGAATGAGTCTGCCTTCACTTGCTGGCTTTCTCCTTCTGCATCTGTTTCTTTCTTCATGCCCTCAGGCCCTGCATTCCCCCCTGACTGTAAGCAAAGAGGGAGTCAGGCTGTCAGATCAGTTCATGCATGGTAATGAGAGAGGACATCCATATTCACCTTGCTCCCTTTTCTTCCTGTCCACACATGTAACGAGTTCAGCAAAACGTCCAGAGAGCGCTTAGTTCTCTTTCTCACACCGGTTTCACTTTCTTTTCAGTTCAGTCTCTGTAAATGAACATTCACCTGCCTTTTCTATTGCTGCCTTTCCACAGCTACTCAAGATACTCGTATTTCATCCATATTGTGCTGCCTTAGCCTTTCATTTGAGCGTTCCTTGCTTTTTTCGCTCTTTCTAGCGCTCTCTCGCTCTCATACACGCGTTTTTGTCCTTCCCACATGGTAAAGTACCCTGTTTTATTCCGCCTGGCTGCCCCACAAGCTGTGTGAATGTGCTGTCTCTGTTATATAAGCTCATTTCTTGAGTTTGCGCTTCTCGTTCAGTGGCATTGCGTAACCTGGATGCCCTCTCCTCACCCTGCGGGCCGCTCTATCTGCTCTGGAAGCTTCTCCTGGCAGGCATGGACCCGCACCACAGCGCTATCTCTTCTTCTCAACCCTCGGAGCAAGGTTGAAGGCCTGTGCCGTTATGTAATGGCTGATGTGTATGTGGGACTGGGGTCTTATAATAGATGTTACTCTAAATTAAGCAGCCCTTGGGGCATCAGAAATGCATAATTCATCCATCCTGGTATGTGCTCCCTGTACAGCATTTCTGTCAATGTGCTGCATAAATCTTGGCTCTTGGCTTTTTTGAGATTTTTATTTTTGAGACTGAAAGGATTTTGTGCTGGTTGGGCTCAGAACCATGCTTGTCCAGCATAACTAAGGCTGTGTGTTGGCAAGAACCTGGTGATATGATACGTAGGGAACAATACATGGGTTACTATATATTGCGATACTGTAAGCAAGGTGATATATAGCATACACATATTCATAAAATCTGACTAATAGAGAAGTTGACAGTGGGATCTGAAGACAGACTGCTATTTAGTGTTTAGGGTATAAACACAACACTAAATGAACTACTGTCTGCCACCAATTTTCACATGTAAACAATGAATTAAAAGTCAACACTGTGTTTTTGAGAATCGATACAATATTTTTAAAAGCATAAAATATTTTCTAACACCCTTAAGCATCTAATGTTTAGACTGCGCTCTGTATGAAGCATGTTACTGCATAATTACCTTGCGTCTTGAGTCTAAACACCTGCAGTGCCCAGATCTGATTATTAAAATGGGTTCATATTCAGCCCAGTTAAATTCCAATTATTTACTAAAGCCATTGTACCCCATTGCACTCCAACTATGGGTTAAGGGTGTTTTCACACCTTTAGTTAGTCTGCTCTGAATCAGTTAGAGAGTCAATCAATGTGCACCATGCGTCACAACAAATCACGCTCTCTCTGCTTATTGGTCAGACTGTCTGGGGCGGGAGCAAGAAAGTAAATACAGGAAGAAAGTCCTGTGTTCTGAACTGGCGCACATTTTTGTGCAATGTAACATGGCTGATAGTAATTATCTGGGCAATATACCAAAGCACACCTGTCTATGGGCGCCTTGGAGCTCAAACTTGTGAAGTACACCTGGTAGTTTAGTTGGATCGAGGTCAGATTATGTTCTCACTACTTCCGTAACCGGACCAAGATCATGTCTTTTGAAAGGTATCGGGGCAGCTGTTTTGGTTCGCATCCGAGTGCAATTACACCTGCCCAAACGAATTGCACCATTTCTAAAAACGGACCAGAGTTCAATTTAACTGGACTGAACTGCAGGAGTAAAAACGGCCTAAAAACATGATCATTCATACTGTAAAATAAATGGAAGTCCTATAGTGCCCTGACACTGAAAATGAGACAGTTGGATTTTACCATTGAGCATTTTTGAGGTTCACTTAGCTCGTTGACCCAAGCTGATCGCCAGAGGCAACCCAAGAGACAGGCACAGAACACCCACACACCTGAATTATGCATGCCGGAGAACTTCCAGAGTCACAAGGTTCCTTGATTTAGGCCTGGAGGAAACCTCGCCCTGACTGAGGCGACAGTGGCTCTCTGGAACCACTTTTCCAGTGCTGTTGCATCAGCCTGAAGGAGCTATGCCAGGAAGGCACATCTGCACACCAGAGGCCTCCGGCCACACCCAGTGCTCCCGCACTACTGTGCTGAAGTTCAGAAGCTAGTGCAAATTGGAACGGCAAAGCTTGCACTGGGCTGATCAATGTTGGATTTGTTTAGAGGAGCTTTGGGGCACTTTTCTCTGAGGTTGATGTTGGTCATGATGTTGGTCAGGTTTTACTGTAAATAAATAGTTAGGGGAAAAAGTCTGAGCTTATATCCTTATTTCCAAAGAAAAAAGGAATACACTCAGGCTTTGGTGATGAATACTAATGTTTGTGGCAGTGTGAGATGCTTTTGTCTGGAACAGTATGCCTGAAATTTACATTAGTCTTGTAGCTTGCAGCTAAAGAAACACACTTGGGAGACTGTACAAGGGATGTCTCCAGTCCTGATCCAGTGGATCCAGACATATTTTAATGAGTCAGGTTTAGGCTAATTTAAGCCCAATCCAGTTCTGATCCTATGTTTGCATTAATGCTTGAACATGAACATGATATCTGTGGTTCTAGTGCCCTGACTGCGTTTAAGCTTCTTTTCCTCCAGAAATATGCTGCCATTTTTGCCCAGGCTGCCAAATCTGTGTGAATTATGGCTGGTTAGAAACAAATCTATCGCTGAAACACTCCAACACGCCCTTCTTTGACTTTAAACCAGCACAGAACAGCGTTTAGAAATGGACAGGAGTAGGTTAATATACACACAGTATCAAAAATCAGTAAATCAGTTCAGAGTGTGCACCACCATATATATACACACATCTTATATAAAGTGGTTTTACTGCAGTGTTTAAGAGAACTGGGAGCTGAATGAATCAGGAGGTCAGTCAGACTGGATTATAAACTATTAACCAAAATTTGGACTAGTATTGGACAATACTCCAATCCGATCGGTGACCAAAAAACTGGATCCAGACATCTCCACACAAAACACGTTTTGGTTAAAGGCCGAAAAAAGCACAGGCCTAATTCATTATTGGTCCTCCTTAGTGTGTGTGTATGTGTGTGTGTGTGTATATGTGTGGTGAGAGTGCTTGTCCTTTTGGCCCCAGGCACGCAAGTACAAGGCGAGCAGATCATGTAGTAATCACTGCCTCTAACCGAAATGCTGCTGTGGACGCAGCTGGCATGCATGCAGAACAGTAGCGGACTTCCAGTGGTTTTGGGAAGGGGGGTTTACAGTGTACAGTCAGAGCAGATGGGTCTGCTTTACGGTTTCTGATGTGGAAGAAAGTCCAACTAAACATGTCACTGACGTAGCTGCATGAACCTTTTTGCCACCTACATGTACTGTACATTTGCTGTATGTCCACGCTGGGGACAGAGATTAGCGAAGCATGCTGGGATTTTAGCTGTGCCAATGTTGTGGAGGGCCTGGTGCTTATTTATCTGTGATTACACAACTCCGTTTGCTGAAGGCATGGTCAGCCAGCAAGAAATCACCTCCCTCCTTCCTTCCCCTTTGGTTTCTCCACAGTCTCTGTGGCCTAGTGTTGTTGTGGTGCTGACCTATTACGCTTGATAATTACGGAACAGCAATTAGCCCACCAAAAAACAAGACCCCCGTTCAAAAGGCCCCCTAAAGACCCTCTGTAAATAACCAGCACCCTGTTATCTTTTCCCCCTCCCCGCTACCCGCCTAATTGCAGCTGCTCCGCTTAAACAATTAGCCCTGTTTGTGAGGAGTGAGTTCTCACTGGCCTTAGACAAACACTCAGAGACAAAGTCATTACCAGTGCCATGAAAATATTGCACAGTGTCGGGTGAGCGGGTATAATAATGGGCCCACTTAAACCAAAGGTTGCTGTTAGCGAGTCTCTTCCTTTCCTGGCTGCACTGAAGACTTCAGTAGAACCATAGAGTCTCCTCCCATCTGGAACATCCCAAGCATAATCCTATATCAGACCCGACATGTTTACAGAGAGGCTCATTCATTTGATATGCAGCAGATGGAAGTTTATAGCTGATTATATTAGCTCTCATATGATTCTCATTGTTCCTGAGTAGGAGGATAGTTTTGCGGTGAGTGATGGCTGAGCGCGAGGAGAGCCGACAGTTCAGTGCATCCAAGCCTGCATACATTCTGCTGAGGCAGGGGAACCTGCCGTACCTCTAGCTGCTGTTATACTCGCTGACCTTTCTCTAATATAAAGCCATGAAACTCATCTCTGTCTTATTTATGGGGTAAGCTGAGTGTGAGACGTTACCGAGGATAGCCGCCTCATAGGGTGAACCAAGGACAAATTTAAAGAAATGAGAAATCGTAAAGTAAGCCTTATTAGGGGGCTTCAATCATGATTTTTTTCTTGAACTTTACAAGAGAAGGACGGAACCTTCCAAACGTTCAATGGAAGTCAATATAATTTGCATTTTGGAGCATTTCTATTGGTCAATTAATTCAATCTTTGATGTAAAGAACAACTGTGCGATTCAAGAAGCGTAATAAAGTGTGTGAGTTGTTACTGAGTGTGTGAGTTGATACTGACTTGTACTGAAGAAATTCAGCACCCTAGATCAGTGGTTCCCAACCCTGGAGGAGCGTTTTAGTGTCTACCCTGCTCCCATCACACTTGATCCATCTAATCAGCTAATTGACAATTGTTTAAGCACCTTGTGAAGTGCAGGTAGTGTGATAGAGCAGGTAACCCCTAAAATGTTGTGCAGGGCAGGGGTTCCTCCGGGACAGAGGGTTGGGAACCACTGATCTAGACAACACAGAGAGTATCTGCATTTCCGTTAACACATTGTCGCCATAACTGTGAGGTGAGTGATCCCGTTTCTGTGCCATGTAGAACTAACTGTTTGAGGACTCCATTTAGAAAGGCTAAAGCCTTTTCTGGACATGTCTGTCTGTACAAGCTGCAAAGTGGGAGCATTCCTTTTAAGAACACTCTCCTCTCCTTCTTGGTCCAGCAGTTCCTCCCTGCTATTCTGGTTGTGTTTGTTTCAGGGTCAAACCACACACTTCTGTACTTCATCTGCTACACTAATGAAATAGTATGCTTTGGAGTTGCCCAATATCCAGTGCCCAGTGGAGTGGCTGTGGAGCAGTGGAACCTCATTCTCCTAAGTGATGGAGCTCTATCCATTACCCTTTGGAAAAGCTGGAGAGGCATGTGTGGTCCTGTACTAATCATCCACCATCAGTATCTGATGCTTGCATGGCTAAATGCAATCAAATCCTCACAGGAACATTCCAAAATCTAGTAGAAAGATTTCCACCATTGTAGAGACAGTTACTGCTGCTATGCTGAGACCTGGCATGTTCTTTATTGTATAGGGCATCTTTTGCAGTAGCTGATATTTATTTAACAACAGCACGGAGCACAGACAAATTTAACTCTGCAGCTCAAAACAAGCTTATTGCACTTTAACCTCTATGTATGCTAGATAAAGCCTGATAGTGTGAGGTAATGCATCCCTCTCAGTGGATACTCTTACATAGTCTTCCATTATGGTGCTCTGAGCCTTCTGTCCTCCATCCTGGGAAACATGACTCCATAATGAACTACTGCGGTGTCCTCTGTTTTCAGTATGATGGGGACATCATTGTCTGAATCTCGCCTAAGCGATGTTAGTGCTTTATTGTCTTTATCATACCTCAGAAAGCTGCACCAGTGTGTTTTTAATATACACTATATGGACAAAAGTATTGGGACAGTACTGCTGATTCACTGTTTCTTCTGAGATCAACGGTATTTAAAAAAGAGCTTCTCCTGCTTTTGTTGGAATAGCTGTCTCTATTGTCCAGGGAAGGCTTTCTGATAGATTCTGGAGCATAGCTGTTAGGTTAGATTGCATTCAGCAACAAGAGCGTTAGTGAGGGCAGAATGTTGAGGTCAGATGATCACCACCCTACCTCATCCCCAACTCCCCAAATCACCCCAAAAGTATTGAATGGAGCACCATCCATCATTCCAGAGAACACTGCTCCACAGCTCAATGCTGGAGGGCTTTATACCCCCTCTAGCCAGCATCTGGCATTAGGCATGATGCCAATATGCATGTTTATCATGTCTATCCAGAGAAATTGGCCTATTCTATTGGTAATACTTCTTTACAGGGACTACACAAGGCATGATAGCATTTTCACATCTGTATCAGCAATGGGTGCAACGTAAAGTAGCTGACTGCATCCATTGTAAGCTGCGCTGAATTAGTGCGTCAGCTAAATGCCATAAATGTAAAATTGGACATATAGTGTATCACAAGGCATATTACAACTGCACACATTTCTTGCAGTTTGTTAATGGAATAATGTTGGTAAATGCAAGTGTTGTATCAAGTTCATCTCAAAATTAAAGTACAATATTGGCCAATTTGGAAATTCTTGACTAGAATTGTCTGGATTCCTGTCCATTACAAATAATCGTGTCATTATTGGTAGAATGTTAATAGAAAAAAAAATCATAGAATGGACACATATCACCCTGGCAAGCGAGTATCTCCCTAACATTATGCTCTTCCAGAACAAAAAAATATGTATAATTTTAGTCAAATTTAGGCATTGGTCATATGCTGATATTTTTTAGCACTTATCTGCCAATACTGACCATGATTTTTTATATCCAAATTTGACATCAGCCTAATTTTATTTTTAATTAAACTTTAATCAAAGAAAAAATACTTTAATTAAATACATTTAATTTTTGGTCTTAAAAAATATATTTTTTAATATTTGCCTTTTTAATGTGAAATGGTTTGACTACATAAAAAACAGATTCATGCCTTTTCCAGTTTAGTGACCTTAGTTCTAGTGCCTGTCTATGAGTTAATGTGACTAAAATAATGAAAAAAGATCTATAGTACAGCTTCACAGTAACGTAACATAAAATATTTGGCTCCAGACCATCTTGGACCATAGTGTGAATGTGTGTTTTTAGCCACTGGAGAGTGTCCAGGTACTAACCAGACTGATGAGCCAGTAATGACTGTGCATTCTGCAGACACCCAGACGGCCTTCTAATAACTTTTCGCCTCCTACAATAACAGCATCCCTTTTTAACCGTAAGTCTGCACATCTGCGCTTTGTCACACTCTGACTGGCGAGACTGGCACTGGCTGCTGCCCCACAGGAACACGCTCAGCCTCTGCGCTGGCAGGGTACTAGCTCTTAATGTCTCCAGGCACAGATTAGCCGCCTGCTTCATTAGCAGTGATTTATGCTGTCTGGAACTGCAGAGCAGGTGAAGCTTTTGAACTTAATAAGGTGCCTCAATATAATTCAATATAATGGTGTTATTATCTGCTACCTTTCACTGCCTTACATTCAGCAGTTGTGACCCTCAGCTTTCAGTGATTTTACACCAATTTTATTGCAGGTATATGCCAAAAGTTATGCTAGTGATGTACTATGAGTTGCAGGTAGTTTGTAGGTAGCGGTGAATTATTCTAGGGTTTAAGATCCAGCAGGACAAACAGAGCAATGACTAGCAAAGAGAATCTTTACCAGAAATTATTTAAAGGGGCCCTAGAAAACCTGGCTAGTTGACTAGCTGATTGTTGACAGTTCAGTGCATGTAGGTGATGCACATGTGAACCTCAAACCTTGTGTTCTCTTCATTCAAATGAAAATACTTTATAATACAATATGAAAAATTATATTTACATACACCCAGCTCACCAATGACAGCCTGTAGGGCAGCACATCACATATAGACTTTGCTAGTCATGGGAATAACAGTTACACTACCCGAAGAACATTAATTACCCGAAGAACATTATTAAAAGTTAAAATAGCTTAAACTCGGCACTCAACAGCGCAAAAGCAGGGACGCGAACCCGCAAGTTCTATGCTTTGGCTAGAGCTTACTCTAGCTGACTGTCTTTTACCATCTTTTCCGCTGGCTCAAACAAACTGCACTACCTCAGCTGATTACCGAACTGGAGCTAAGCACACATCAGAAGGGAAGTACCGGCTCATTTTTACTGGTAAAACTTGAGAAAGCTAAACCCAAGTGAGTGGAGGCAAGGCTAAAAGCTAACCAGATACAATTGCTTCAAGTAGCTAACAGCACATTGCGCTGAGAGGACACAACTCGAGAACCGCAACACTATCTGGTAATAATTGCAAAAAAACTATAAAAATGTTTTTGCGTTTTTCTTGGTGCTAAAACTATGCTATTACATGCAGCTTCTGTGCGCTGTTGCCAGGCCCATTAACCAGCCCATAAAAGCAGAGCTCATGAGCCCTCCATCAATCTAAATCTACGTGTTTGATTCTAAGGCAACATAACAGGGTTGTAAATTGACTTGTAAAACTCCATCTGAGCATTTTTAACCCATCAAAAAACTATTAAAATATTCAATAAATACATTGTTTGCCACCTTTATTAACTTTTTTGTTCCCAGAAATCTTGACATAATAAATATAACATGAAAATAATGAATAGAATGATGTATATAATTAAGTAAATCTTATAAAAATGTGCCTTTTTACAAAAAAAGTTTACAGTTGTATTACTCATCATTAAAAAATGTATAATAATAATTTTATAGGTTCTATGCTAAAGCTTATAAGAAACCAGCCCCAGGTTTCTGCTTTATACCATAATGTATTGGAGATGCTGCAATACACTCACACACAATACAGATTCACGAAATGAATGTTCTGAATGAAATTAATATCAATTATAATCATCCATGTTTTGCTTTTTTGTGTTTGCAAACATTGGTGTTCAAAAAACACAACTACATCAGACATTATAACTAACTGAATGCCGGTTGTAACCGTTGGACAATAGGCATTCGACAATGCACACATTCAACAATAAACATTGCCACAATTTTGGCATTGCAGTTCTATGATTTGAAGATGCTTTTATGATAAATAAATAAAATAAATTAGTATTAATATTAATATTATTAAAATTATTATGGCAAGTGATCCCAAACCATAGTAATGTATGTCTCTTTTCTGAAGCACGACAACTGATAGGGTACATTCTGTTTCACAGTGCAGTTGATGATACAAAAACCTCTCGGTTAGTGGTGAACCTGATCACTGCTGCCCTGAGCTAGGTCCCTGGAGAGAGAGAGTAAGGGAGGGGGCAGTTGTACTGACAGACTGAAAACAATACTCCCTCTCCAGGCGGGAAGGCCATAGAGGGGAGGGGGGGGGCGTTGGAGGAAACTGACCACTCGTTCTAGCTGATTGTGCCCAGGCTTGATAAGACGAGGTGTTTCCTCTGATGGTCTCAGCACAGCTCCATTCTGCATTGTGTAGATGAAGAAGGTTTATAAATGGAAGGAATATTCTTAGGGCCAGGACTTCTGTCTGGGGAAACTGCTCCGGGTGCTTGAGAAGGGACGGAAATAGGGCAAAGGACAGGGGGAGAGGGGGGATACAAAGGAATCTATGTGAACTGTCGACACTCAGCTGTCCAGCTGCAGCTGGACTGCAGCCACTGCCTTTCCTTTTCATTTGCATCAAACATCCTTTTAGCAAAGGAAGAATGCTTATAACAAGGGGTTTCCCCACGTTGAGCTAACGAGGCTCATTACAAATGTAATGAACCATTTAAACGCACCTTATTACTTGTAAAAGCCAGCCAAAGGAGCAAAGACTTCAAAGCCCCAAGCAATACCACATGGACCTGCTAGTTTAGTCAGTTTAGGTAGTTTTACATTGTTGGCATGTAGCTCTGTCTGAGAATTACAAAGCCTAATAGCCTGATAGATCAATGGTCTGTATTGCTATTAATGATGGGGTGTAACTGTATACAGTTATTAGTGTGATTGCGGTAGGCAATTCTTAGGCAATGCTTTTCTTAAGTTTTATTTGTCTTACTATTAGTACACCTGTTTTTTAACGCAGTTTTAGAGAAATTGACACCATTCCTACCCTGATACATATATCCTGATCTGGAATAGTGTGCTTGTGTACAGCATTTGGATAAGTGAAATAGTATTAGTACAGTAAGCATCCAAAAAAATATTGTGGCACACATACTGACATTAGAATGCATTGAAATGTGTCTGTACACCTTTTAACCCAAAGATTCCACCAAATATTGCTTATTCTAGAAGTAATAATGTAGTTGTATGCTTTGTATGTAGTTGTATGAAATTACTGTTATATTTTCCCCTTAGGAACAAATGCTGGACTGTGTAGAAATGATAAAGACTGTTTAGAAATGATAATGATAACACACTGGTGAAGAGCAGTTAACTTTTAATGAATAATAATTAGCACTGCCTGTCCTAGGTTTTCAGCTGCTATCCCATAGACCAGCTGAGAGAATGCCTGCATCCCTCTTTCCCTTCATTGCTGCCCATTGCTACTGTCTGTGCATGGTGGAGCTTTTGGACCAAAACCTTTGGCACTCCACATTTAGTGGACATGCTCTATTAACCAAACGTATTGGATAAGCTATTGGACCAACCATATACCATAGCAACACGTTAGCAACCCCCTATCAACACTTTAGCAACCAACACATACAGTATACATACAGAACCGCACTTACACTTGCAGTTTCTGCAGGAACGGTACTGTCTAGTTCACAGTCTGGACATCATGCTTCAGTACGATGGGGTTCTTTTCATTTATTGTGAATAGACAGTAGGGCATGTTTTTGTGTAGGGCTGGTAAACACAGAAGGAAGTAGGTCACAATTGGCTAAAATGCATCTCTCATGTCATGAAATACTTGTTCTATGAGTTCTATGAAGAATCATTGTATTGGTCTAGAATAGGCCTGTCACTTTTTTTGACAATATACTGTCCCAGAAGAGCAGTTAACTTTTAAAGAATAATAGTTTGGGTGATTTGCACTGCCTGTCCTAGGTTTTCAGCTGTTTTTTTGACCAAGTTTACTGGCAGCATCTCTTGGTCTATATGGCGAGTTACGCTATCTGTGAGCTTGTCATTTTACATTTACACTTTCAAGCAGTAGCAAAATGTTGAGAAGGCCACTTAACAACTGTGTTTTTTTTTGCTCCCAGCTTCTTAGAGAAGGGTCTTAGAGAACCTTTTAGGCTAGGTGTCGTTTTTAAACAATGTCGACATACCGGCTCAGTCACGTTAGTGGGCTCTCCTCGCTCATTAAGCTTAAATCCAAAAAAAAAAGGATTTATTTTGCTTGTTGTTATTCTAACACAATCTATTTCCCTCTCCTCTCTCTCCTTGTTCGTCCCCTAGCTGAGAAGGTGACCTCTCTGGGGAAGGACTGGCACAAGTTCTGCCTGAAATGTGAGCGCTGCAACAAGACCTTGACAGCAGGTGGCCATGCTGAGGTGAGTGTGAATAAGCTAGCCATTAGTAAGGCTGCTTAAGATTAAATCCATAACTGATTAATATATTGACTATTATTTGGTTAATTAACCCCATACACCCTATATGTAAGCCCAACCTTCTTCCACACTTTCCACCACTATATCACTGACATAATTAACATCAGCTTCATAGGCCCTAAAAAAGAACCCAGTGGGACTCCCCATTTATAATAGTTTCTGCATTAGGGCTAATAACTACATTTGTAAACCTAGGATTCAAGGAGTTAACTAAATGACCTGTTATGGCTTCTACAGTTGCCTTTCATGTTACCTTTGATGATGCAGTAGATGATTTCAACAAACCAGCAGTGGCCAACCTTATCACTGGGGCAGTCTGTTTTAAAGGCTGTATATATCATATGAGCAACTAATTGATTTCGTCACCTAACCTTCCCAGCCCTTGCAGTGAGTGCATTGAGTGTGTACACTGTGAAGGAGCCCACTCATGGGCTTGTGTTAGCACAGATCCCCCCACACAAAAACTTTTTTACAGGCCGGCAGGGAGAGTTATATATTGACTTTCTGACACTTTGCGTTTGCATCAGATGCTCAGTGGCTGTTTCATTCTTACACTGGGCTTCAGCACCCCAGGCTAATGATGTGTGGCATTGTGTGTGGGGTGTTAGGCTGGACTCGGCTCTTCTGTTTAGTTTTCCTTTAGCAGACACAAACACATTCGAACAAGGACAACGAAACCGCGCTATAAACAACCTAATTAAAGGAATAAAGACTGCAGTCAAAAGGCTGCAGTCAAACCACCTTGACAGTGAGACTTGTTCATTGGCTTAGTCATGCTATTTAATTGCTGTGCGTCATGCAGAGCCTTTTTCTTCTTTTCCTTCTGCAGTTAGCTGAGAGACTGCTGCACTTTAATTAAGCATTTGAACAATCCCCAGAGGATAGTCTGCTGTGATTGGCTGTGCAGTCGGGGCCTTCCTGTTTTCATGTCTCTGCTCTAATGAAATTCCTCTTACTCCTCACCATCCAGCATCCTGTGACTTCACTGTCTACAGTGTCCACCCTCCTAGTATTGCAGGGAAATCATTTTTGCTCAGATTTATAAGATATGAGTTGTCTACTTTGCTGTCAAAGTAAAAAATTCATTTTTTGTATTATTTTATAATGAATTATCAACCGCCACTTTGAACCTGAAGCAACCTACAATAGGGCAATATAGCATATAATTGTCCAGTTTATAAACATCAACCTTTGAAACCAAGCACAGGCTACAGGGGTATAAAACCCCCATCTATGAGCTGTGGAGCAGTGAAACTGTGGCTTAGTTTGGGAGTTGGGGATGAGGTGGGGTAGTGATCATCTGACATCCTGACCTGATTAACGTTCTTGTCGTTGAATTCAATCAAACCCTCACAGCAGTGCTCCGAAATCTAGTAGAAAGCCTTCCCTGGACAGTGGAGACAGGAACTCCAACAAAAGCAGGGTAAAGTTTTTTTAAAAACCCTGATTTTGAAAGATGAATGAGCAGCTGTCCCAATACTTTTGTCCATATAGTGTATTACTAACTATAATCTGTAATCTCAGATGAAATGTCACTGTTGACACTCAGTGGTTCTTTGTATGAACTCTCTTAAACATAAACTCTCCTAAATAGTTCTTTACAGTCCCATGAAGAACCTGTTACCTCTACATTATGGTGAGGTTCTTTAAAAATGTTATCATTTATCTAATCCTAGATTAGACTGGTTGTATAAATGTATGGTTTAAAAAATGGAAAGGAGCATTAATTTACATAATATCAATATTACTTATTAACCCAATGTTAATCACAGCTGAATCACAACTTCTGTAGATCTTTAATGTGAGAGACCAGACGTTTTTCCAATGCCATTGAGGTCCAGTTCATTGCACAATCCTGAGTAACACCACATATGTCCACTACTGTTTTCTTTAAAGGAGTGTAGATCAGTGCTGATAACCAGAGCATGTGATGTTTCACAGGCACCCAGGGAGAGATAATTCCCATTTCAATCAACTGCAGTATAATGACCAATAACCCAACATAATGATAATTGCCTTGCAAATTTCAAAACGTCCTCTCCTTGCTTCATTATACTCCCAGGACTTGGGTCAGTGCAGGAAGCATCTGACCTTTACATTTACTACAGGAAAGAGGGCCCCTGTCGTCCCTGATTGGATGCTGGTGTGCATTTGTAATCTCTAGATGGGGATTTATACGTCCTCTGGACTGACATCACCACCAAGTCCGGATGTAGGTCATGGTTGCTATGGTGAGGGCCTGGTCTGTGTTAAAGTTGTACCCCATTGTCATGAAAAGAAAGACAGGTTTAAGGATCATGAGGGCAGGACATGTGTTTTTCACCTTAAAACTGTCAGCAACTGTCTCTGCTTTAC
Source organism: Salminus brasiliensis (assembly GCF_030463535.1). NCBI lineage: Eukaryota > Metazoa > Chordata > Actinopteri > Characiformes > Bryconidae > Salminus > Salminus brasiliensis. Next base: position 19,145,089 of record NC_132887.1, read on the forward strand.
AGAAAAAGCAGGGTCAGTGCACTTAGGTCCAGAGATGTGTTTCTGCTTAGTGGCTGAAACCCAACATGGCTCCCTGTGGAAATACCCCATAAATGATGGCAGATGGTCTTCCAGAGATTATTTGATATGGCTCTGTTTTAATATCCAAAGATTCTTCATCAATGGGGCGTCGTCCTCCTCATGGACCTATAGGGGCTTCAGTAGAGGTTGGGTGGGCGTCTAAAGAGAAACCGTGGAGACTCAGATGTCAGGTTGTGGGAGCTGTAGGTTCTGAGAAGTGAGTGGGCTGGGAGTGCTAATCCATCTCACTGGTTTCTGCAGAGGAAGCAGCCTGGTTACAGTGGTGCTGCTGCTGCTGCTGCTACTGCGGTGAAATGGGAGCTGAGTTGTGGGTGTTTTCACTAGTATTATAAATCCCTGCCTACAGAAGAAGCCTGAAAAAGCCATTATACCACCATAAGACTCAACTAAAAGGGACATATTGATGCTGATATTTGCCAAAAACACTAGTATTTTAGTTAAACAGTGTTTTACCACCTGATATGATTGCCTTATTGTCAAATATGATATGCAAGTTTTCTTGAACTCAATTAAAAAAAACACAATATTTAAGTTTACTGCAGAGGACACATACAACTGTAAGCTGTAACTTAACTTTATAATGGAAAGAACTCACTCACTCATGTTAAGCCGGCTAAAGATTCCCCAGCAGCGGTGCTATTAGTACTCGAATAGCTGTTGGTGCTTTGTGTCAAAGACACTGTGTATCTTGGTTAACATAAAAGGGTTAGATGTCATATGTACAGTATATCTGCCATTTATTTCATGGTGGTTGGTGTGGTACAACAGATAACACCTCTACCTGCCAGTGAGCTACCACACCATGTTGGAGACTGGGGTTCGATTCCAAGTCTGGGTGACTATGCTGCAACACTATGTTTGCCCTCCTCTGTAATACAAGTAACCTTGTAAGTTGCTCTGGATAAGAGCGTCAGCTAAATGCCACAAATGTAAATTTCTGAATCAGTTATTTTTACATTGTATCTGATGAATGGACCAATACAATTGCTCAAAAAGGACTTATATAATATAAAATATCTTTACACTTTAGACTTCCATTGGGATTTTTACCTTCACCTGTAAAGTTGCCAGTTTAGAGATACAAGGTTTTTTTTTTGTGTGCCAGCAATAATATACAAACCATTTCAGTGTGCAGACGTTTAGCCCTGCTCATTCAGAAAGTCATGTTTACTGTTTCAGCATAGACTACTTACACTGCCAGGTAAAATAACAAAATTAGCCTTTATTCCTAGAGATAAAAAGAGGTTGGTTTCTTTGGCACATAAACCATCATCAGCCATAACATTATCACCACTGGCAGGTGAAATGAAAAACATATACAGTACTGACGAGATAGGCTTCTGCTCATTGCCTTTTATAGTAGTCCTGATAATGTAAGAAACAGCACTTTTCCGGCCCTGACGTCTGGCATGTCAGGCATGATGGCATTTTGATCCATTACCTGTTTTTTCCCCTAGCATAGCATTGCTGGCACAGGCCCACCATTGCTGACCCTGTCTGTGACTTTGCCCACAACTGCCTGTTCCCATGACAACCACACCCCAGTGTGCCTTTGGCCAAGCTATTCCGTTACAGCCTGACACAGAGGTGTACAAAAGTGAATGTTAACCATGTTCCACTCATACACACACACACATACACACACATACACACACACACACACACACACACGCACATACACACATACCTGCTTGCAGACAGTAGTTTGAATCAACATGAATCAACAGAGACAGTGTCCTGGTAACCGTTGTCAGCGTTATCCAGAAAGGGGAGCCGGTGCCAAGGGATAACGGGCCGTTCTCTGGCTTTTACACTCAAGTGGATTAGTTTGGGACAGGCTGTGTACAAGCAACAGCTTAAAATGGAAAGGGAGCATCCAGCCAAATTAAAGCCACCCTGGACGAAGCTGTGAGGGTACAAACACACTTGTGCGGATTAAGGTTTTCAGAAGGATGGAAGTATCCAGATGTGGTGGAGCACTTTGACTTTCAGAGCTCTGTGGCACTTATTTAATTCATGCCTTCCTCACATTCTTCTCTGTCTTCTTCACAGCATGATGGGAAGCCCTTTTGTCACAAGCCATGCTATGCTGCCCTCTTCGGGCCAAAAGGTGAGAAAAGACTTCTTGAATTTGCCCCAGTTTGCTACTCTGCTGAGTAAATTTGATAAGGAAAATAGACTTACTAGTTTTTAGTATTCCATACTCCAGATGTCTGTAGTGTGGAAGGTACTGAGTACATAGTGTCAATGCAAACTAAAAAGAAACAGTTAATGAAAATCTGTTTAATTTTGTTCTGATGTCCACAGTTCATTCCAGTTCATTCATGTAATCATCTGCTAATCACAACATAGCTTAAACTCTATAGAGCAGCATTTCCAATAGAATGGCAGATTCTGGAGCAGCTGCATATGAGTGTACGGTCACAAGTGTCAGCTAATGCTTTTGTGGCTAAATGCTTTACACTATACAGCTAAAAGGCGGAATGACGCAGGAACCTTTTGTATGGTTGTCTTGAGTGGTAACGCCCAATACTTCTGCAGGTGTGAACATTGGAGGTGCAGGCTCTTACGTGTACGAAGCACCTGTCAACAACAACCCATCTGCAGCTGCTGTGGAGTCTGCACCCAGGCCTGAGGAGAAGAGGGTCCTAGCACCAAGCAGACCTCCTTCTAAAGGTATTTTCTTCTTTTTACAGCTTTCACCCAATGAGATTAGCGGTTTTACAACCAGTCACTACGTAGTAGCTACACAATATGTCCAAATGTTTGGGGACACTTCTTCTAATGAATGCATTCAGCTATGTTTAGTTTAAACCATGGCTGACAAAGACTGTGTAAATGCACACATGCAGCTTGTCTAGTGCCCGTAGAGACGTATTTCAATAGGGCTCTCTAAACCATGGTGAACCTATTGGCATCATGCCTAATGTCAGGCATGGGCTGGAGGGGTATAAAGCCCCCCGTCATTGGGCTGTGGAGCAGTGGAACTATGTTCTCTGGAATGATGGTGCTCTAGACAATAATTTAGGGAGGAGTTGGGGGTGAGGTGGGATGGGGATCATTCAACATCCTGACCTCACTGACACTCTTGTTGCCAAATGCAGCCAAATCTTCACAGCAGTGCTGCAAAATCTAATAGAAAGACAGTTGCTCCAACAAAAGCAGGACAAACACTTGTGGATAGTGGACAGTGGATAAGAAGGTGTCCCAATACTTTTGTCTATATAGTATATCTTTATTAAAGCATTTAAATGACTGCAATGCAGTAGTGAGTACCTTAAAACAGGCATTTAGAATAAATTACCTAACCTCACGCCTCCCTAAAAGGTAAGGTGATTGGTTCTGTCTCTGAGTTTGACTCATTTTAGTCCGTCCGACAGCTAAAATGGAGATTATGAGCCTGTAGGGGCTTAGAGCTTACTGTGGCCTGTAGGATCTGAAGCAGCAACATTGCGACCAGTGAACCTCTGTCGGCGGGTTGTGCCCAACTTAAAAAAAAAGCCAAGGCTGGTACGTCCCTCAGTTAAGGCAGTGATAACCGCAAGCTTGCTCTTGGGACCTTGAGGCCAGTCAGTCTAGCTTTTCCCATACAGCCAGAAGCCACTCATCCTGCACACTGGTATTCTGCATTGCTGAAACCTTAACGATTAAAGAAAACATTAACTAGGACGAGTGCCTGAGTGTCTTTGCTTAAATGCGGTTGTTTTTTGTTTGTTTTTTTCAGCTGGAAGCGTCACCACCTTTTCTGGTGAGGCCAACATGTGCCCCAGATGTAACAAGAAGGTCTACTTCGGTACGTTCCTGCTTGAATTAGGAAATATATGACATAACTGCTGATAATAGAAAGCTTAATAACGTCTCACGTCCTCATAACAGCGGAAAAGGTCACGTCTCTTGGGAAAGACTGGCATCGGCCCTGTCTGCGCTGTGAAAGGTGCAGCAAGACCCTGGCAGCAGGCAGCCATGCAGAGGTAAGCCAACGAGAGAAAAAAGAACTCTGCAGAGTTTCTATCACTCAGACAGAAGTTGAAAGGTTATATGTAGTGATTTTCCACAAACAGTTGAAGCTACCAAAGTCTGAAAGCATCACTAAAACTCAGTTAGTGTGATTAAATTATGGTGCATGAATTATGAAATAATATTATATGCATGTTATTACGCAAGTATATTAGTAGTATTATAATAATGTATTAAAAGGATGATATTAATTACATTTTATGTCATTATTTTATTACCTAATATAAATTATTATTAATTACTTTTATTATTAATTATTTTAATTGTTATTATATGTACATTTTGTTTCAATTCCATAGTGATTTAATTTATAGTCGTGTAAAGTAACATGTTTTACATTTTAGTAAAAATAATTTCATAAATAATAAGATAGTAAAATAGTATAGTTTAAACATTATATTTTTGTGATTTATAATTTATTTGTATTTTGTTTTGTTCTTTCACCAGCATGATGGCCAGCCCTACTGCCATAAACCATGTTATGCTGTCCTCTTTGGGCCAAAAGGTACCTAAGACATATTTAACCTCCAGGGGGTGCTGTTGTTCAATAATAGTCACTTCAGCTTGCACTATTTAAATGTATTCATAAAATCAATACAGATAACAGAGAAATGTGACCCTGATAAGAAGCAGATATTTTCTCTATTTTCAGGTGTTTACAGAAAGTCTCAATATGTGTAAAATTACTGAGAGCTCTACTTGAAAGGTCTTTTTTCTCATGATCTTCTCAGGAGTTAACACAGGCGGCGTTGGCAGCTACATCTACGACAAGGAGCCCAACACAGAGACCCAGCCATGAACCCTGTTGTGTCTTCATAACATCCCTGCTCTACAATCACATGATTCCACTACAGACACAGCCACTACTGTCAGCTTACACACACTCACACACCTCCTCACACCCAAATCTCCGTCCATGCCTACTGAAACCAGTGCCAACGTGGACTTCTCTTCAAAAGAAGTGGTGCCACACACTATAACCCTTCTTCACTCTTTTATTTAGCTCTTCACTATGACTGAGCTCCTGGTTCTGAGTGAAGTGAAGCAGCCTTGTTCCTGCACTCTGACGGCCCGGTGCGCTGTATGCAGGACAAGAACTTGCCACCAGTCGAATCACCTTATCACCTCTAGCTGTTACATTAAAGGAATAGTTTGGCGAACAGTCGAATTAGCATGATTTATAACTATTTTTTAAATTTATTTTAGAATGAGAAATGCTAGGCTAACATTGCTAACAAACATCTCACCAAATGAATCCAGATCTTCACTGGAAAAGAAAGTCTTTATTGAAATTATTTAAAAAAATTTAGCTGCCACATTTAACCCAGCCATGACATTGAATATACAATGAGCACACATGCAACCAGAGCGATGGCCAGCTATCTCTCAACTGTACCTGTGGAGCAGTCGCAGGTGAAGCTTCTTCTTTACTGTGAATGCTAAGGTAGGAGAAAGCACTGTTTCTTCACTTCCTAAGCATCCTGGCAGTTTAGGGGATTGAACCGTCAGCCTTTGTGGCCCCAAGCCCTCTTCTCTAACCTTCTTTAGCCACAGAGATGAGTCATCATGATTTAGGCAACTGTATGACTTAGTTGAGTCTATAAAAACAAAAATAATATTTCATATTTGCTGCAAGCCTATTCACTAGATTTTTCAAAACTTGTTTATGTACTTGTTTATAAACAAATGAAATATTGGCATGTAAACAAAAAAAATCAGATTGGTGACAGTCTAAGCCCAGTGTTTGTTAGCAACATTAGCTTGGCATCTCTCGTTTTAAACTAATGAAGCGAGCTTCAGATATCAAACATGTCTTGGCTGATTGACTGCGTCTGGGATTAGGCATTAATCATGTTTATTAAAATTTCCACCTAATTAGTCCTTTAACTTTCATATGAGGTTTATGTGTACTGTCTCATATTTTAGCTACATGAAAGCAACTGTTTGGGGGAAAACTAAGACTTTAGACATTTTCTCCTTTTAATCAGCCAAGATATGTTTGGTTTCTAAAGTGTTTTGATTTCTTTAGTTTCAAGGCTAACTCTTTGGTCCCCCAGTGCAAAACTAAAGAAGCAACCTGCACACACAAATATGTTTGGATTAAGGTGAAAACATTTGGAAAAAGGTGTAAATTGGATTGTTCATCAAACTATCCCTTTAAAGTTGTGATGTCATGTCCCAGCTCTTCCAACATAAAGCAATATGGCCCAGCCGGAGCACACCTTTGTCCACAACAACCTTAATCACGCAGCACAGTAAAGCAGGTCCTCTGGACAGAGTGGTTGTTCACTGATATCAGCTAAATATAACAGAGCGAAACATTCTGAGGGAGCATTTTTCAGATATGGAGGAGCTGGGTTGTTTTAACGGTCTGCTGACAGGCAGATCAATCTCACCTCAGAGCCTCTTCACACAGGTGCAGCGCAGCAGCACTTTGCCATAAATCTCCCAAGATATTCACCAACCCAGATTTGCTCCTTGGCTGACTAACAGCATTCCTACGTCAAAGTATTTTACCTTTAGTTTAAAATATAGGAAGAGTAAAGTAAAGGGATGGCTCTTCTTTTTAAAGAGGTGCGGACTCTTCTTTTATGTTAAAGCTCACGGGAGGTTGAGAGGTATAGAGGGCTTTGTGGTAGGTGCCTATTGATTGAGTAGCTGAGACGAGTATTTATGGAGCGTTTTTTAGAAAAATGACAAAGGTTGGTCTAAGACCAATGAGTGAAAGGAACGACTAAGCTGTTTAATGTATTACATGTGGTCTGAATATTAGAGAACTACCCGCATACCTGCATATCTCCTTGCGGCGAAAATACACATTGTTAGGAGTAGGAATTAGCTGATAGGAGCCTTTAGGTTCACCTTTAATGACAATACGTTCTTGTGGAATGTGCATTAGTACTCAATGACTGTTACTGCCATGATGTTTAGTTGCTGTAGTCGGGCTGCATACTTCCATGGATTGACTGTAGCTTGAGAAAGGGTAGCCCACACTTTAAGTCCTGCTGCTTCTGTCTTTTTAATCCCATATTAAAGTTTATACACTGCTCTACTTTGTGCTTCTGGTCTGTTTCGTGTGGAAATTTCATGAAGTGAGTACAGTTTAGGTGGATGCCATTTGTCAAAGGTTTAATTAAAAGGGAAAAGATTATATAATAAACTACATTTCCAATAAATCAAAGACTATATGGATATAATGAGGCCATTGCTGTCCAATAAAGGTGTTCTCCAGTGAATAATCATCCACATCTAAAAGGTACAGCAAAACCTTAGAACTATGTATTTGTCCATACAGTTTTTGGGACATTACTACCTACACTCTTAAAAATAAAGGTGCTTCAAATGTTTTTGAGCAACTCCATAGAAGCGCTACTTTTGGTTCCATAAAAAAAAAAAACTTTTGTTCTAGTAATAGAGTTTGTAATAGTTCGTAATACAGATATACGAGTTGGGTTAAGGTCTAAGGTTCTAGAAGAACTTTAAATGTACTGGTTGTTTACCAATTTAAAGGTGATAAAAGTGGTTCTTCTACGGCATCGCTCAAAAAAACATTTGAAGACCTTCATTGTTAGGAGTGGAATGAAGGTCAGTGTTCTCCAGTGATAAGACTTAAGGCCTGAAAGCTGCGACAAAACCTGCGAACTACGGATCTGATGTCATACTACAAACAGGATAATAAGAAGCGCCTCTCTTCCTGTGTTTTACTGTTGACATCAGCACCTTGATCATAGCAGGCTGACTGTTGGACCTTTCCTCCACCACACCCTGCTGTTAACTCAAAAACCAAGGCCACACTCGACTCGCGGAGTCACAACCCTCCCTCCCTGAACCTGAGGAGTATTTGTCTTTTGATTACAGTACATTTACACTTCACTTTTCCTCAGCCCTCAGCCATGACGGACCACCGGTAACAAAGCACACCTCCCTGACATGCAAAAAAATGCAGCTGATCTAGCCATTATACGCCACATACTAACTGCACAAAAGATACCTTCATTTGGTGTCACTGTGATGAATATTGCTGTGAGGTTAACGTACTGGCAAGGTTTAACAATGGAGCTTTACCAAATCGAGCCTGAAACGAAGGGGGTTATTTGAGATAATCAAAGGAAGAGCCCAATATTTCAGCAGTTAAACAGTGAGTGACTAAATGTCATCCAGTTTCTACTGGCAAGTAATGCCACATGTGCTGCAGAAGAGTTTCACCCTGACCTAATGCCAAGATAATTCAATGAGGGCAAGGCCGAAGCAGTTTCTGACTTTCTATTTGCACACATAGAGAACTGGTAATGTTACATAGTTCCCTTCAAGATATGAGTCTTGCACAGATGCGCAGAATATTGAGTATCTGAATTGGGCTATTATTAAAAAAGCCAGGTTTAAAGTTACATAAATAGCACCAATATCAGACACTGGGGGCACAAGGGAGTTCATTGTTATGGATGTTCTGGCTGAGGGGCTTCAAGTAGGCCAAAGTTGTAAGGCTGTGTCAGAGTAAGAGGGTTGAAGGATATTTTAAAAACATTCAAATCAATTTTGCCAACAAACATTAATACATTTACTAATTTACTAAGACTAATAAATAACCTTAATTACCTGAATCACTAAATCACCTCCTTTCCTTTCTACTTGCCTCGCAAGTAAAATAATAAAATAGTTTTACTACAATTATGTTGTCATTTTAATGAAAAAAATGGTTAACAAATTAAAAATATTAGCAAATACATCAATAAAATTACAAAATCATATATATGTGTTGAATTAATTTGTATTAATTTATTTTAAATATTATGCTTTCAGGCATTTTTAGGCTGTAGTTAATTGGCCATGGTGAGAAGGAGTTGGACCAAGGGTTGGTGTAGATGCAGGTACATGTAGACCAATAGTGGTGTTGAGAAGGCGGGACTTAAACAGTTTGACCAATAGTTGATGTATCCTGGCACATGTAGACCAATAATTGCGGTGAGAAGGCGGGGCTTAAACAGGTAAAATGGTAAATTCACACACGGAATGAAATAGAACCAAAGATGATGTGAAGTCAATGAGAAATCCTGGATCCATTTCCCACAATTTAGACACATACTTTACATCACAAAAAGAGGACCTGCCAGGGAAAAATGATCACCCTATGTGTTTCACTGCTGTGTATGTGTGTGATCACTGCACGGATGGGTTAAAGGCGGTAGCCGAATTCCATCTGTGTCACAAAAATGGCCCAAACATGTGTGTATGGTTGTCTTGTCTTGTCCAAGGACTGCTACTGGTGAAGCATGGTGTGTTTGACCAGCCAAGGAATCAAACCCTGGTGTGCCAGGCCGAAGGGGATGTTGTTAACCTCTACACTACACCAACCACCAGTGTGTTTATATCTGCTGGCCTGATGCCACAGCTGGGGGTGTGACAGGCAGCAGTGCAAATATTCTATGTACTTGTCTATTTATCCCAAGACATAAGCTCACATGGAGTTTGGGAGAATACATTGTCAGGTTTGCCATAGTTTGAATGAAGTTCTCAAGAAGATGAAGCATAAATACAACCAGTGAACCAGCACGGTTTGCAAAGGTTGGCCCATCTTGGTCTGATCCCACAGAAGAGCTGCAGCAGAAGCTCCTGTAAAAGGTAATGCTGTGGAGTCCATGGCTCAACAGAACAGAGCTATCCAGGGGGACCAACACAGTACTATGCAGGAGGTTTTCATGTTATGGCTGATCACTGTATGCATGTTGCCCAATACAGTGTGCACAAAGGTTTTGGCACTCCTGCTATCAAAAACATAAAAAGAAATAAAAATGTCAAAATTAAATATGACAATTTTATTGACAATTGTTATGAATTTATCATATAAATAAAACATAACATATAAAATACATCATAAACATCAGCCCTATTTTATGTTATGTTTTAAAGAGGTTTAAAAGATTTGTTCACTCAACAAGCCATGTAAAACTCCTATAGGCTACAGGGATATGATTACAGGCTAAATATACTGGCATCTGACCAGTACTTGTAATCCACTACATCTCAACCCACACAATTATGTGAAAATCACATTATATAAAACCATTAGATAACAATTAAGCATTGAACATCCCATCCATCCATCTTTCCACTTTTCCACTTCTTCCTGGTCGTGGTAGTTCTGGAGCCAACACAGAATTATTGGGCCCAAGGCAGGAATACTCCCTGCACAGGGCGCCAGTCAATCACACAGTACCACACTCACACACAGACATCCACTCACACCTAGGGGCAATTTGTCATAGTTGATTCACCCAGCATGTGTGTTTTTGGGAGGCGGGAGGAAACCGGAGTACCCGGAGGAAACCCACGCAGACACAGGGATAACACACCAAACTCCGCACTGACAGTGACCAAGTGAGCAAAGATCAAACCCACAACCCCAGGCCTCTGGTGCTGTGTAGCAAACACACTACCTACAGCACTGCCATGGCGCCCTGGAAATGTCTTCACTACTATATAACAAATTCCTTCACATGAAAGAGGAAATGACATTACATCAACATATTGCAAGATATGAAGAAAATTACTTATATAATTTTTCCATATTTAGCATGGTGCTTTGACTAGGAAAAAGTACAGGCAGTATCCATAACTCCACTGGACTTTTCTTTCTGGACATTCCCTCATCAAACCCCACCCAAGGAAGTCTGCTGTTGCCTGGATACAACTGCAGAACGTTCCGGTTCCAGCTTCTGTAAAATCAGAGCAGTCTCAGCACTGAGGACGTACTGTTCCTATTACACACTCCTTAATGACGACAAGCAGTAGTGCTGCCTGCCCCCACACACACACACACACACACACACACACACACACACGCAGAAACAGATCAGTGGTAGTCCTGTGGTGGTGATTGCCAAATGAAACTTTGTCTGGCCAGATAAAGCAAAGTTCAGAAGGGCCTGATGCAGTGAGGCCAGAGCAACCCCGGCTGTGAAGGAACACACACATATTTAGCAGAGACTGACAGCCTTAGAGACATAAAGTAAGGCTGTAATGTGAACCGTTTACAAACCATTTAAAAATAAAAATCAATTGCTTTTCCCATTTCTTTTTCCTTTTTCCTCTGGAACACTGAATCTGCAGCGGGGCTTCTCTCAATCACACCCTGCAGTCATATTTGTGCCGTCTTATTCCCTAAATAGAAATATCTTCCAGTAGAGCAAAAACATCATAGATTCATCTACCAGATGGCGAACCCTTTCAATAAAGTGAACATGCTATGTGGGGTCTGAATGGGTCACTAAGTTTCGGGACCAAACTCAGGAGTACCCATTACATCATCTTGGCCCTGATCCCGTCAAGCTTTCCATTGTTGTTTCCCCTGATAATCAGAATCTCCCTTCTCTTCATAGAACATGTGCACAATGTTTCATTAAAGTGAACTCCAAACTCCTTGAACCCCAGGCTCAGCTCCTTATTTTAAGACTTCTTATTCAGGAACTAATAAGGGTGCAGCAATTACAGATTTTATTAGCTGGTACTTTACAGCCAAACCTTCTAATAGCTCATTGGGCTAATGTTTATTAGCCAGTTTCGTAGGAACAGGCAACAAAGTCCATATTTGCTTGCACAATGTGGACTACATGAACACACTGAAAAACACGTTTATTGCTAAAGGTGTAACGACAAGTGTTTTCGTACCAATCCATCACTATAAAGCTACGGACGAAGAGTTTTCAAGCAGTAGACATAGGCTGAAGAGCATAATGTGGAACCAAATATTACAAGCACAAGTTCCACCTGGAAACCTTACACTGTAAGCCATTAGCAAGTAAAGTTTGGATTGTGGGAATTATAGCGCCCCCTTCTCTTTCATTGCCCAACGTATAGTGAATGGCAGTGTCCCAGTTGTGTCCTGAACACTAATACTATGAAGTAAACACTACATACTAATCTTTGTTCTCCCATTGTGGGATTATGGTGCCCAACGTGATGACACTGAAAAACCAAACAGTTCAAAGTATACTTCTATCTGTATAACATATTACATACGTATATAAAACTAGTTAGTATCCGTTTGCAACTGGGACGGACCCAATGTCTCACATTAATGCAAACATGCTAATATTTACACGCTACAGGCTAGGCCAGCTGTCTGCTCAAAATAAATGAAAAAGAGACCTAGGTTAGCTATGGTGTCCAAGCTATGGTGTACGGACTTGTGTACGTTACAACCCCACATACTTTGAATTCTGACACAAAACAAGACATTTTACTCAAGCTATAGCAACAGCATTTAAATGTGGCACACATATGGATAACTAAAACTTGATTCTGGTTGTAAAACTTCAATACAGAGCAAATAATGTCAATTCAAAATAATGTCTACATAATCCTATAGTCGCAAATACTGGCAGATTCCGGGACATTGCTAATGCCGATCATGTAGCCTTAGTAAATGTTGTACCTATGCTATAAAACTAAGGCGTAAGTTATGTAGTTGTGAGCGTGAGCGTTTAAATATGAGCACACGTAAGCTTTAGGGTTTAATGGGTTGTAATGTGCAAAGCATAGTCTGGCGTCTGGCGTTCAGGAAAGCTCAGCCACTTGGACATTCTGAAAGGAGATCCGTATGACAACAGGCAGCAGCTGACCCAGACACAGTCAACTGAGGACACATCTACTGATGATGCCTCTAACAGATTAAGTCCAGATTATTCTCACCCTCTGGTTTGATACTGCCAGTTGTCCATGTTCCTCTCACACAATTAAACCTTGAGAGCAGAGAGTTAACGTTGGCACCTGCTGCTACTACACAGTGCTGTGACTGATGGCTGGCAGAATGCTGGCTGTTGCAATCTGGTTGCTGTGTCGTGGCTGACTCTTCCACTAAATCGTTATCAACATTAAAGTCACCATCCATCACTGTCCCTCACACCAACACCTCATCTGCTGTGTGAAAATGCAGTGCTCCATCCTCTGGCCTCCACCTCTTCTCTATTTTGATCTTGCTTCTTTTTTCCCCTTTTCTAACAATCTGCAGATGGCAATCCAAAGCCGCAGATGTTCCCCAGCCTGAAAACACTTTGCATTTCTTATTTATTTGTACGATCCATCTTCCCTCTTTTCTATCGAAAGTCCCGCAAGCTCAGACGCACTGCCAGATGTTGCTTGATTCAAACGTTCGACAGAACATAAAAGAACCCATCTTTCAACTCTACTTGCTCCCACCTAGGGTCATTATGTACCACTTAAAGGCCTGATTTCCATAATGTCCCAGTGATGTGAGCCTGAAAGAGGAGACAGTTCCATACACTCTGAGGGTCCAGGCAGCCCAACAACACCCCACTCATAACCCACATGACCTCATCTGAACCTCTTACAGCTCTGACTTGCCATGAAATCACACTACAGGTGGGCTGGCAGACTTGCATTTCAAATTGATGAGTGTCGCATCGAGGTCTGAGAAGAAGGCACGCAGCCATTGGCAGAGCCTGGAGTTGTGAATGTCTTCTTTTTGGACTTAAAACGATGGTTCAGCCAAAACACAAATTTGCACAGTTCTCTTCTAACTGGAAATGACATCCAAGACATGTTTGCTTCTTTAGTTTTGTACTGGAGCTACAAGGCTAATGGTACGGTGCCATTAAAAAAAAGTATTTGCTTCAGTTCCATTCAATGCCTTTTATATTGATCACAACTGATTCAATTTACCAAACAACATTGAACATAAGACCTGAGTAATGTAATTTCATGTTCTGGCCCTCTGTGAAAAGGTTACTCTACCAACCTAAACAGGAAAACAGTTATTTTAATGCATCTATGTTCCATTACATCAAACATAAAGCTAACATAGAACTACACGCGAATAATGCCATACCAACAGTCAAACATGGTGGTGGCAGTATGAAGGTGTGGCGATGTTTTGCTGCTTCAGACCTGTCATAATTGACAAAACCATGAATTCTGTTCTCTTTGGACAGATATTGGCTGTCTGGCTACAACTGAAGAAAGGAAAAACTTGGCAGAGCCACAGTTGTAATCATTAATCTGATACAGCAAGCCCCTGTTTCTTCTCCGTTCAGGTCTCAAAGCTTCCATTTACCTCCCCTGACCAACACACATCCCTCAAGAACCCAGATATAGAAAACAGACAACGTAGCAGAACCAGCTGCTTCATCATCTTATCGTTTCACTCCTTCTATTTGTCAGTGTTCGGACTGGGCCAACCAGGCTGGGAAAGATACACAGGGATAAACACAGCTCTGGTCTCTGCTTACTACAGCCCAGTCACTCACATCATAGATCAGCCTAGTCTGAGATGTGCCTGCAACACGGCTCCACCGAACACCCCTGCCAAGCCAAACAGGAGAGCTATTCATCTGCTGTTCTGTTCTTCTTATTATCTGTCTGCCTGGGATGGTTCTAATGTAGTTAGATAGACACAGTCTGGGGAAATGAAACAGTTTCCACTGTTCATGTTGGCTGGGAAGGTGAAAGGGTGGGTGTTCCTTGTTGGGCAGCTTCTTTCATCCCACCAGGAGCAAGACAGCAAGCCATTAGGAAAACACTTTCGGAGACCTATACATCCTAGTTACTTAAATGATGAAGTAATACATAGTCAGCTAGCTCCTATAGGAGTTAATAGGTCCTAGCTTTGAACCCTCTGCTTAGTCTCAGTTTAGCATTTTCCCTGCCCCTTACGTCTGCTAGAGCATTTGTGCAAAATGATTGCTTATGTCTGCTGGTCCTTTCCTTACTTTTGGCGCTGAACATCCTATGTTGTGCATGTGTTTATTTCCGGCCTCCCCATTGTGGCAGTTAATCTGGGATGCCTTCCCACAATTAATCTAACCCAGACCCCATGTTCCTCTCTCCTCTCTATTTTATCCTCTTCATCTGTTCCATCCCTCAGAGACCACAGTCATTTTGGTTTAGGAGCACATACGACAGGCCTACACCGTCTGGAGTTTTAGGATAAAGATATTTGACAGCGTTAATGTAGGCTGTTTGTTTTCATGGCTTCTGTGTGTGTTGTGCTCTTGGTTGAGTTGGACAGTCAGTGTTCACCAAAAGGCCTAAACTTGCAGCAGTACAGGAGCCAAAGAGGCAACGCCCAGTGACGTCAGCATCTCTCCATGCTTTGCCCACTGGTCCATTTAAGGAAAATACAGTGGGTGGAGAAAGAGATCCAGAAATGAGGACAAACAAGAGAAATGTTTGTTGAATGAGGAGAAATAAGAACTGGAGTAACGCTAAATCTATTTGGCTAAATACAGTGACATTTCTATAATGCAGAGTCTGGTTGTTCTTGTTCTTCCATGGATTTCCTTTTGGATATGTTGGAGAGCAGATTTTCAAATATTCAATGTCAGTGGATTGCAACACTGGACCTGAAGTTCCCCTGCCCTGCATAGTTTGTTGTGTTTCTTGCAAGGACTCTCTTGATCCAGCTTCACTATTAGAAAAAATGCAATAGTGCAATAGTGTTTATTCTGCAATATTGTGATTGTGAAAATGACAGGAATTTTCCCCAGAAGTCAGTGATCCAACATGTCACAATATGATGATGCACTCTGTGTATGGAAGACTCAAGTAAAATGAACGATATTGATCATCCACCTCTTGTAGATACATCAAGGAAAATGAACAGGATTTTACATTTCTATCAAGCAGGAAAAAAATTATTACATTTTAATTAAATGGCATTGAATGTCCTGTGATGTGATTATTGTGCATGCCCACATTGCAATGACAATGCTAAAATTATATATTGTGCAGCCCTACATTGTATTGTATAACTGTCCAAATAAATCAGCATTATGTAGCAAATTTGCCTTAAAATAACAGCTTTAAAAGCATTTTGATGGTAACACTGACCTAAAATATGGAGAATGGTTGTTTCTGTCATTGTCACTTGTTATGGCCCGGGAGTGTATGGTAGAGCAGCATGAGACCACTTGCAAGAACTGCCTAACACGAGATACATTACAATCTTGTAAAATTACTCTACCGCCTCAGTCCACATGCTTCTTTCACTTTGCTTGTCTACAAATGCACATTTATAGCTGTTCACAAGGGGAAGCTCACTGCATGATTTGTATTTACAGCAACATGTGCAATACACCTCCCATATGTTCCAACCAGAAACCAGTTCTCACTTTACGCTGATTTGGGTTTTTCAATTGGCTTTGTTAAAGTCAGTGGCATCACACCCGAGGAACTGTGGGCAAAGGGGTTTTCAAGGGGTCTGCACTAAATTGATTTCCCAGGCAAGCCCAAAAAGTCAGAAGCAACAGAAATCTGTGGAAATCTGTGGTACAGCAGGGAGAATGTAAAAATATTCAGGGCCAGGGGAGTCTAGCACAGGGGTTGGGAACCATTGCTTTATCTCAATGCTCTGTACAAGTCAAAGAGATATGTTAGAGACAGAAAGCATGATGACTGGACCGCCTTTGCACAATAGCCTCAAAGTCCAGTCCTACAGCTGCAGATCCGCTATTATTTCACAGAGCTACATTCTTCAGTGGTCTGAAAGCGTTCCCACATAAACCCACCGCGAGAGCCCGCCGGTCCAACTCTGTCGCTTGGGAAAACTTTTCCCCGAGCTTTCCTTTTCTTGTCTGGAGAGAAAATCAGCATTTGTTTATGTTTGAGAGCAATGGTTTCCATGGAGACTGGGGCGTTCTCAGACGTCCAGCATTCCAGAGTATTTTAATACCTTCAGTATCTTTTCATATCATTGTGCAGGCATTTCAAAATCTCTAATTTCCTGTTCACAAAGGTCAAAATGGACAAGAATGAGCAGTCGCCTCAATATACTAGCAAAAATGTGACCTCCTGTTAAACCTGCTGTTGATTTTAACCTCCTATGCTCCTTGCCTTTTATTACACCCTAAAGATTACTAATCGGTAAGTACATGCAAAATAATGCAAACTGTTCTAACAGTGTGCAACAAAAGCCAGGAACCAGTAGGAAACTCCCAGGAGTTTAGGAGGTCGAGTTCAAATGGACCTTTGAAAGTCTGAGTCTCAAAGTTCTCAACAAGCTTTGCTGGATTACAATGTGATTAGCACCTGCTTACTGGATAGTGAGGAATCTAATACAACATGACATGACAGACAGCCAGACTGGGGGGAAACTGTAGACTGTAAATGGTTACCATTTGAGACCACAGTGGATTGCTACAGCTGGATCCATAAAGTAGAAATTGTTTATTGCTCATAGATCTTTCTTTGCTCTTTCCTCAAATTTGCAAATTCTGTTTAGGCAAGAATAGTCTACTCATAGTAACCACTGAAAAACATTGGCTTAGTTGAAAAAAAGACAGATTACATGTCTCAAAATTGTAACTTTGGCTTAAATTAGGTCAGAACTGCAGAAAACCATTTTTTAGGCCTACTCTATCTGCTAATTAACAAGTCCTTCAAGTGGGTGTGTTAAAGTCAATGGCATCGGCACAGTCAGGCTCTGCGATTTCTGTAAAGCATGTTGAATGTCACACATAATAACCTGCATAATAAACACTGTAAGATGTCTGTTCCCAGTTTTCACTTCGTTTTGTCCAGCACACATCAATGCAGCCCAACACCTCCTGCTTCAGTTTAGAGTTTTAGCAGGTCCAGCACTCTGGCTGTCTCCAAGTTCCTTGGAGCCTGAAAACTCATGACCACTGCACAGCCTCCATCTCCAGCCAAGGCCACATCAAAGGCGTGCACTTAAATTGCCTCTTGAAATAAAATGATGCTTTCCGTACGCAAAGGAGACCAAAGTACCAGAAATTTGGAGAGGTTACGTGCAGAACCACCACTCCGAAAAATTATCTCTCACAACCGGACGCGAACCCCAGTGGTCTGTGGAGTGTCAGTTTGAAAGCTTATTAAGAAATGCCAAGAAACCTTAATGACAGACAAAAAAGTTGCAGAGATTAGCTGCTTCGATTTTAGAGGCTGGAGGGAGTCAGGTATGTTTCTAATTACTGTCCCATGAATCCATACAGTGCTCTACACAAGGCACATTTACTAGCCGTATCCACAGTAATGTCAGGTTCAATGAACAGTTATATAAGCAATAACAGCGTTCATTAACAACAGTCTACAAATGAAAATGCCTGCATTACACAGGATATGATAATTGGCTGATTGGTGATTGGTAGCATTAGAAGGCACAGAGCAGTCTGAATAATTTTTAAATCTTAAGCTATCAGAGAAACTCAGAGAACTGTCCAAATGTATACGGACACTACATTTCATTAGGAAACTGAGTTACTTTAAGATGCATCCATTGCTGACATATAATCTCCATTGCATTGAACAGCATTGTCAACAGAAATTGAACTCTCTTAAGCTATCAGAGAAACTCAGAGAACTGTCCAAATGTATACGGACACTACATTTCATTAGGAAACTGAGTTACTTTAAGATGCATCCATTGCTGACATATAATCTCCATTGCATTGAACAGCATTGTCAACAGAAATTGAACTCTCTGGAGCAGCAGCACTTCAGCCTAGGCTCAATTATTCATCCAGGGGGGTATAAAGCCTCCAGCACTCGCTTATTGAGAAGTTGAACTGTTCTTTTCTGGAGTGAAGGAGCTTCATCCAGTGCCTGTTATTGGAAAACAATAATTTGACATCATTAATGCTTGTTTCTGAATGTAATCAAATCCTTACAGTAATGTTTTAACATGTAGTGTAAAACTATCAAAGGAAATTGACAACCTCTCTATTAAAACCAATGATTCCAGAAGAAACTTTGAATGAACAGGTGTCTAGAAGGTGATCTGTAGATGGCCAATCCACACATTTCCTTACATTTGATTATGTATCTAAAACATGCAGAATCTGGAATCTCCTTTATTTTCATTTTCAAAACATTTGCTATTTGTTTTGAGGCTCAGATAAAAAAACAACTGCTTTTCAGTGTGGTCAGATTTTCTGACCCTGCACATGGTTTTGAAATAACCATAATGAGTATGCAGCTAATTGATGCTAATGAATAGTGAGTTGTTAAAGCAGCATTATGTGAGAACTGGTATTTCTTGCTCCTGGGCTCCCCCTGCAGTCATGAAGTGGAATTCATGCTTTGGGCTTCCTCCTAAGAAGGCCATGCTTACATACACACAGAGATACAGAACCATCATAGAAGGTGAAAGAGGCATGTGGACTGAGGCGGTAGATTAATATTAATATTTTTCTGCCCACTTTATCAAAGTTACATAGTGCAGTTTCTGGCATGCTGAGCCCAGAGTAGCAATGATAGAGATGCTATTCTACCTATTGCAGGTCAATGGAGCATCACAATGATTTTGATTATTTTAGGGTGCAAATGCTTCATAGTGTTGTTGTTGTTTTTTTTTAAATGAACTGTGTTTGCAGAGTCCAGTTTATGCTGCTTAATGCTAACCTAGATCCAACAGGAGTGAAGAGAGGATGATTGATTCTCCAGTCTTCTTCTAGAAACACTGATACGCAGCTACTTTTCCTGCTGTGTGACATATTTCTCTAACAGCATATTTTCCACATAAAAGCCACTTGAATTCATTTCCTTGTCTGTAAAGCATGCCAGTCAGTCAAAATAGAAACAGAACAAATTTCCAGCTATTAAGTTCTATAGGGCACAGCATTCTCATTCTTATATCCAAGGCTTCAATTGTTTTTCAAGCTCTTTAACTCTAAATCCTATGGCAGAAGACAGCCAGGTCTGTATGTATCTGGACAGGGATAAAAATTTTGTAATGTTACCTTTGTACATCATCTCAGTGCTTTAAAATGAAGCCCAAGCACCAAGATGTGATTGAAGTGTAGCCTTTCAGCTTTAATTCAGGGGATTTAAAATATTGCCTAATCCATTTAGGAATTACAGCTGTTTTTAATCTATTAATTGGCCAGTTTCATGGCCACACTATAATCTGACGAGTTAAGTGAACTCATTTAAGTTTAATAACTCAAATAATTTAAGCTTACAAAACACCATGAACTGAATATAAGCAAATCACATATTAAGTGTTATATGTAATCAAGTAAACCAGGTGAATTGTAGTAAATCCTCTTAAGATGACACATGTATGAGGACGGTAGCCTGTGGGTAACGATTACACACCATTGGTGCAGGAGGGTGGAAGACACACTCAGTATGCAAATAAATGGAGCCAATGAGAGCAGTTAGGTTTTACAGTGAAGGTGCAGCCTGTCACATCATCATTTCAAGATCTGGAGTTGATAGCAGGTGTTGATTTTGCATTTGCAAACCATTATCAAATTCAACAGACCTTTGATTTTATTATGCAGTCAAGTGATTTCTTTTGAAATATAGATGGTTTACTAAGGTGCAAACACTCAAGAACAGAATGAGGTTTGATAGAAATGATCAGTATATATTCATATATATATAATAAGTCATATAATATGACTTATGTTTTAAGTGATGGTATGGTGCCTTTTATCAATAATGTATCAATTGTTCTGACCAAAAAAGGATGGGTCCCCCTTGTGAGTCTTTGTTCCTTCCAAGGTTTCTTCCTCCAGCTCTAAGGGTTTTTTTCCTAGCCACTGTCGCTTTTGGTTTGCTTAACTGGGGTGTTAGGTTTTTTGGTTTTTTTGATCTCCTACTGATTCCTGTAAAGCTGCTTTTTTATTAAATAAATTTGAGTTAAATATGATTTTAAAATACATGTAATTTGTCCATGCTGGCTTAAACTATATATATATATATATATATATATATATATATATTTTTTTTTTTTTTTTTTTTTTTTTATTTTTATTTTTTTTTTTTTATTTTATTTTTTTTTTTCAGTGTAACATGTATGTAATATAATCGGCTCCTGTCTGCCGCAGTCTTTTCCTGTCCATTCTGCTTCTGACCAGCTTGTTCCTCCATTATGACATAACTCTAAACCAGTGCCTTTTCACTGCAGCAGTGGACCCATTTCAGCCTCTAATTCACTTAAATACTCTCCATTCAAATTCAGCCATGCTGGAAGTTATTTAAGCTCAGAGCGAAAGCCAAACCCCAAGTCCAAATCCCTATAAGACACCAGTAAACCTACAGTCATGTTGATTTCATGTGTTGATCTGTACCATGTGTTGGTTATGAATGAGCTAAAGAGAAATAAGTGTATGTGTGCAATATGGTGTGGTGTGCATTAATGCTGCTGGTATATGGTGTTTCGGAGAACAGGACTAAATGAGAGGAGAACTCCAGAGCTGAGTGGATGATTGCAGTGCTTATGTGGCTCAAGCTCAATATTAAACAAGACGAAGCCTATTAAACTGCCAGAGCAGGCCTGCTAAATATAATATTAAAGACTCGAAATGGCAATCATGCCTTGACTTCTATTACTGTAGGAAAAAGAAAAGTTGAGCTGGTTACTTAATGCTTTAATGCCCTGCTAAAGTTATTTCCTTTTATGGCCATATATATTAGCACAACCTTGAGCTTTAATGTAGGACTAAACCAACTCCCATCTGAATCACAGCTAGAAAAGTAAAGAGAAGCCAGCGAGACTGGTAGAGAAGGACTGGAAAGTTGGCACTGGATTGGGATTGGAAAATGGGGTATGTTCAGTAGGCAAGAAATCAGTGCCTTCACACACTGGAGAACAAAGAGCAAAGGGCCCTACCCAAATGCCACTACATTAAGTCTGATGTCATCTTTTACCACCCTTTAGTTTCCATGGCTGCAGAGCTTGTGACTGATTTCCACCCTAAGGCTAGCTATCTTGCGTCATTGCAAAGTTTCAGAAAATGAGCTTTTGTTAGTTAGCAGGGTTAAGGGGATTTGTAGTGTAGTGTTTTATATACCAACAGTGTTTACAGTGACCCTTTTCCAACCTGTCTTTGTCCCTTAGAATTAAACACTGTTTTTTTTAACCCAATTTTTATTGTACTTTTATGACTGATATAAGTAAATGATCTCTGTTCTGATTGGCTGCAGTGTATTGTGTTTCATTCATATAGTAGTTGAGTCATTTCTTTTAAGTTGTAAACAGTGCAAATTGGTGCCTATATGTAAATATAACAATTTACATATGCAAATTCAGATGACATGGGTTCTTTAAAGTCTTGACTTCATTAAAACTTAAATAGCAAGTGAACAACACACCTTTGATTTGTTACCTTTTAGACAAAAGGGATGTATAGAGTTTGACATCCCTTGAGATGCTCTGCCAGGCCTTAACCGAAGCCACTCTTTAGTTGCTGCTTGTTTGTGGGTTGTATTCTCCTCACTTTTGTCTTCTGTAAGTAAAAAAGCTGCTCAATTGGGTTGAGGTCAGGTGACTGACGCAGCCTTTTCCTATGAGTGATCAAATTATTTTGTGACATATCCATCTGCACAGTGAACTACCATTCTTTTACTCTGTCACTGATCAAATATAAGCAGACAGTATAGCTTTATACAGTTCAGAATTTATCCTGCTTCTTTTATCATCAATAAACAGTGCCTCCACCATGTTTGACAGATTTTATGGTATGCTGCAGATCAGAAACCCTATATGTCCTTCTCCTTTTCTTCTCCAAGTTATTCTTGGTTGTATGTGTCCAAAGAATCTCGTTCCAGAACTGTTTTTTTTATGTTTTCTATCAGTTTAAATGGACCTTTCTGATCTTGTATTGCAGTAGTTCATAACTCAAGTCCTGCTGACTCTGCACTTGCATTTTAGGCATACTCTCAATGCACCTAATTCAGCTTATAAGGTTATTATCATGGCCTATTAACTAAATTATGAGTTTTAGGGCCTACACCTAAAACCGTACAGTACAAGGGGTACTGATATAGAGAAACATTGATGTAATGCATGTATTACATGTTTCAAGTTATATGTTTCATTGTTCTTTTCAGTATTTACAGCTACAACTGCGGTAATGTATGTTACCAGTGAAGGAGAAGATGCAAATGCATGAGTTATTAATACTGTCAACACTGAAACAGTGACTCTTTGTTCACATACACATGCTGTCATAAAGTCACTGTGCTTGTGAAAAGCTGACAATAGGTAACCTCGCCTGTAACTGTTCTTAGAAAAGTCACCACCTCTTCCACAATACAGTACAGTTTCAGATGTTTTTGTTATGCAACCCCATCAGTACAGAAATGATGCTGACCTTCTATACATCAAGCACTGAAAATGGGTGGTGTCTTTATGTCACTGAACATAGCAGCTAACTGAAGGCGTACCCTGCTGGAGGCCTTCCAATAGCTGTCATCACTGCGTCATATCTATGGGATGCTTTTTCAGACTCAGATGACATGTTCTTTCAACATGTGGAGTTTGTCAAGTGGGAGGATGAGCCCAGTTGCAGCTGAGACTACACTGAAAATGACAATCACAGAGCTTGCTGAAAAAATGGGATAAATTGGCCACAAATTATGAACGACTCAATGTCCCATCTATTTCCAGTGGTAGATGAATTATGTTCATAAAAAAAGATAAAGGAACAGCATAGCAGGTCACTTTAATATTCTGGTTGTTCAAGGAGCATTATTTCTATAAGGTCACTGCTTTGCATACATACACTATATGAAAAAAAAAGTATTGGGACGCCTTCTCAGTTATTATTTCTTCTAAAATCAAGGGTATTAAAAATAGTTTATCCTGCTGTTGTGGGATTAACTAACTCTACTGTCCAAGAAAGGTTTCTGCTAGACTTTAAAGCATTGTTGCAAGGATTTGTTTGTATTCTGCGACATGAGCATCAGTGAGCTCAGTGTGTGACCTAATCCCCAACTCATTCTAAAAATACTGGATGGAGCACCATCATTACAGAGAACACAGTTCCACTGCTCCACAGCTCAATACTGGGGGGCTTCATATCCCTCTAGCCCACACCTGGAATTAGACATGGTGCCAACAGGTTCATGTTTATCTGCTCCAGAGAGTCCTATTCTTTTGGGACTACTTTTCTACAGGGACTAGACAAGCTCTGTTTAGCAATGGGTGCAACTTAAAGTAGCTGAATGCATTCATTAGAAGCGGTGTCCACAAACACAAAAACTGCTCAGACAGCCGTAGATATGCTGTAACACTGCTTCGTCTGCTCAGCAGAGCACAGGAAAGAACCTATAAAACTCATCACAGCATCAACAGCTTCTCACTTCCTGATTCTGTTTAAAATCTTGTTACCATGGCACAGGAAGCAACCCCAAACAAATAATTAGAGGTTGCTAAGGAAACATGCTTTTTGAGCTGCTGTTTGCTTGTTTTATTTTTGGAGGGAATAGTTGAATGCCAGCCAATACAGTGCACATTGCAAACTGCCTTTAATGATGATTGTTTGCACGTGCTGCAGACAGACTGTTATGTTTTGAAACAGTCTTTTCTGAACGGATTTCATAAAGTGACACGAACTCTTCACCATCAAACATGACCATGCGCAAGCTCCTACCCACAATTTCCCACAATATACAGACAGATTAGCCTCATTTAGAGGAAAGAATGAAAACAAACAGCTCTACTAAAGTATGTCAGAATGCATCAGGGTATTATACAATACAGTAATTCAGAAAAGTGATTTACAAATGAACATACACACACACATACTCACACACACACACACATTTAGATTCTTGTCCATGTTGTTACACAACTGTAGTAGATAACGCTACTTTACTGTTGAAAGTAAAAGTGCTTCAAATGGATATTTGAGCAATAACAGAAAAGAACACTACAACATACAGACAAAAGTATTGGGACACCTGCATATTCATTGTTTCATCAAGGGCATTAAAAATAGTTTATCCTGCTGGAATAACTCTATTGTCCAGGGAAGGCAAAAAGAACATCAGTGAGCTCAGAATGTGGGACAATCACCACCCCACCTCAACTCCCACCTCCCCAACCTATCCCATCCCAATAATACTGGCTGGAGCACCATTCTTCCAAAGAACACAGTTGTACTGCTCCACAGCTTAATGCTGGTGGGCATTAAAACCCTCTAGCCCATGTCTATCATTAGCCATGATGCCAATAGGTTCATGTTTATCTGCTCCAGAGAGTTCTATTCTATTGACAATACTTCTCTACAGACTGGACATTCTGTGTGTGTGTGTGTGTGTGTGTGTGTGTGTGTGTGTGCATGTGTGTGTGTGTGTTTGTGCATATGTGTCAGCAATGGGGGAAACTTAAAGTGTCATTAGAAGGGGTATCCACAAAGAATTCACCATATGGTGTCTTTTGGTTCCATAAAAACCCCCAAAATGTTTGTAATAGAGATGCAAGAAACCTTTAAAAGGTCTAAAGAACCTTTGCTGTTGAGTGTACACTTTAATGTGAACTGCAGTAAGCAGAAAGGAATCTCTTCTTTGTCAATTCTTTTGCCATTTTGCTTTATAAAATACAAATCAGCTTTGTTGTGGGGATTCATCAAACGTCTGCCTTAAGTTTGGTGACTTATGTTTGACATTTCCAGTCCAGTGCAAAAGTCTTTAAACAAGGTGTTTTAGCCCATTTATCTTGGCTAGAAGTCTCATAAAAACATCATTGATCATGATCATATATGAAAGCAAACATGCAGTAAAAAGGAACAAGAAAGTCCTGTTTTCAGAAGTTGAGAGTTAGAAATACAAAGGTTGGGTTCCAGATTTCTCCTTGATGCCCCCAGCCATCACAGAGATGCATCCACCAGCAGAAACCCATCTGATTTAACTTTAAAAGCATTGGATAAGTGAATACACTTACTCACCACTCTTTGTATGAGGTTTATTGTAAATTCATTCTAATGTAAATTCTTTTCTAAGTGAATGAACATGAATATACACTATATGTCCAAATGATTGTGGACACCCCTTCTAATAAATGCATTTGGTTACTTTACGTTGTATTCATTGCTTACATAGATGTGCAAATGCACACAAATACCTTATCTAGTCTCTGCAGAGAAGTATTGTCTGGAGCAGATAAGCATCAACCTATTGGCACCATGCCTAATGCCAGCTGTGGGCTAGAAGGATATAAAGCTCCACAGCTCAGTGGAATTGTGTTCTCTGGAATGATGGGGCTCCATCCACTACATTCAGGTTGTAGTTGGAGAGTTGGGGATGCGGGGGTGGTGATCCTCCAACATCCTGACCTCACTAACACTCAATGCAATCAACTCTTCACAGCAATGCTCCAAAATCCAGTAAAAAGCCTTCCCTGGACAGTTCAGACAGCTACTTCAACAAAAGCAGGATTAACTCTGTTTTAACCTTGACTTTTAGAAGAAACGATGGAGTAGCAGGTGTCCCAGTACTTTTATCCACGTAGTATATCTGTCTACACAAAAAGATATAAGCTTTTTTAGAAAGGATCTGAAGTCACGTGAACCATGATCTCACTTTTGGAACAATGACAAGTCAAACAACAGTATGTTCTTGTACTGGGGTGTGATACTGGAACTATTTCCTAATAACAGGCTGTTAAGTAATACATCAGGCTTGCAGTGACTTGCAGTTCAAACTAATTGCAGCAAGCACCAATGCCCAGTGACGGTGATGGATGCAGTACTTCCTAACACCTGCTAGAACTGCATAATCTAAGAGTAAAATCTATATCTGAACACATTCACCTGACTGTAAACGGAAGCACAACAAACAGGTGTCCCTTCAGGCTGTAAGGTTAGTACACAGCAGCAGATAAAACCTAAAGTGGTAATAAAATACAGCTGTGGTCAGAGGTTTGCATACACTCATCATGGGCATGAATGTTATGACAATATTTTGCTTTCAGTGATTTCTATGAACTGTTCTTTTTTATGATGCAGAATCATCTATAAGGATTGGTAAAGTGGCTCCACCTCCCTTGTATACAGCACTGGCAAATTTGCTATGTACTTACTTCCCTTGTGTCTTCTCTGTACTTGTATTTACACTATATAGACAAATGTATTGGGACACACCTCCTAATCATTGAACTGAGAAGTTTCATTCAGCCCTGTTGCCATAGTTAAAATAAGCACAGAGCCAGGATGGGTTGAACTAAAAATGTACTGAATTCGGCAGTGGTACTAGGTAATAGGATGCCACCATTTCCAATGAAGTCAGTTTGTGAAATTTCTTCCCTCCTAGATTTTCCACGATCAACTGTGAGTGGTATTATTGAAAAGTGGAAGTGTTTAGGAACCACAACAACTCTATATAGAGTTACAGAGCGAGGGACAGCAAGTGCTGAGGCACATAGTGCATTAATGGTGCCAGCAGGTTTGGAACCCTGCAGAGCAGCAAAGTGGTTGACCAACCTGCATATTAATGCCTATGCATTTAGAGTGGGATGTCATAAACGCTTTTGTAGGTGTAATGTGTAGGTGTCCCAATACTTTTGTCCAACTGGTGTACATTCAATTGTTTAAGCTGATGATCTTGAAATCTGCAGTTGTTTAGAAATAGCTCCCAGAGAAATGTATATGTGTAGCAGATATGGTTGAATGGATCTACCTCTTCCAATGTGGTGGTTAAATCTAAAAAAGGACTTGATATGACAGCAAGGCAATGCAAGACGCCACACCGCTAATGATGTGAAGGGGTGTATTGAGAAGTGAGAATGTTCAGGTTCAGTTTAAACAATATTGAGAATCACAGATTGAGGCCGTCACCAGTATCAGGGAAGAACCTGCAGACCACTGATGGATATCTTTAGTTGTCTGTTTTTCATCGTTAGCACAAATAATAACGACCACCATTAACGTTAACTGCTGTAATTGTTTCTAAACAGCTTTACTGAATGTTGTAGCAACGGTGACACTCTCCTAACAAACTTCAGTAAATACGGACATGTTTTATGTTACTTGTCACAGCTCATTCTGATGTGATTGTTCTCAATCCAGTCCACATGTTTGTTCCCAGTTCTTGATTGCCTGCCTCAGCTGTGTTGATCAAAGGAAAGCATCAAAGCTGTAAACTAGCTGTGGGTCCTGTCTGTAGTAAACAAGTCAGGATGCTTTTCTTTTTTCCTGGGTCTGTCATTTTTGCTGATATCCTACAGTCAACAGTACAATGACTCAACACCAGGGAGGCAAAACAGCACATGTGAAGGAACAGTGCAATGTCACCATATGCAAAAGTGAACATGTGCATGCAAACAGCAACCAGGAACATATGTGCACACACACTCACCTACACAAGTACACTGTAAAACTTACCAGCATATTACTGTCAGCTTATTTGCCAGTTAATAGCTATAAATATACAGTGCTTGACAGCAAGAGATTTTACTATCATTTTACATTCAAATCACAGTAACACTTCTGATCACACATTCTGCTCCTGTATATAGATCATACTTGATTTTCATAGCATACAACATTTTTATAATACTGTATTAATAAGCACTTTATTTGGAATGCTATACTAATGCTGGGAAGGGCCTCCTTTTCCTCCCAAACCCGCTTCAGGTCTTCATGGTCCAGATTTCACAAGATGTTGGAAACATTCCTTTGAGATTCTGGTCTGTATTGACATGATTGCATCATTCAGTTCCTGCAGATTGTTCAGGAGTATGTTCTTGCTGTGAATCTCCCGTTCTTCCACATTCCACAGGTGTTCTTATTAGATCCAGTCACTGGGAACGCCTGGAGAACACTGAACTCGCTGTCATGTTCATGAAACAAGTTTGAGATATGTTTGCTTTGTTCATGCTGGACCTGGATTCTGAGTAAACTCTTAAGACTGTTGTGCTGAACATTCCAAGAGAGCATCAGTTCTAGAAATACCCACACCAGCCCTTCGGACACCAACAATCATGCCATGCTCAAAATCACTGCGATCACGGCTGTGTTGAAACTGGAAATAGCTAGCTGTCCACGCTAGCAGTGTAATGATAAAGGTCCCTGGAACCAAATCATGAAGGCAACAAAACGTCCTGACATTGCCAAGGTATCGACAGATGGATAAGAGTGTTTAGCTGTGTAGCAGCTATTGGCATTTTCACCCAATAAAATAGAGGCTAGACTTTAATTCAGACATGGCTGGGCACCTTCCTGCCTCAGAATCCTGTCTGAGAAGGCAGCATTTCTTATATTCCAGACACAGCCAACATTTGTTTTCCAAATCTCATGATTGATGTGTATATGACCTGAAGCTGCAGGCCCGAATCTGCATTTGACTCCATTGGTTGAATAGTTGACTTCATGAATGAGTAGATGTACAGGTAGTCCTA
The DNA here is from genome assembly GCF_030463535.1 of Salminus brasiliensis. Classification (NCBI taxonomy): domain Eukaryota; kingdom Metazoa; phylum Chordata; class Actinopteri; order Characiformes; family Bryconidae; genus Salminus; species Salminus brasiliensis. Next base: position 19,174,286 of record NC_132887.1, read on the forward strand.
ATAAAGTGCTCAGTGAGTGTATGTTTATAATAAAGTAATTATTATTATTATAATATGGCACATAAGCAAAAAAGTATAGAAAGTGTAAACCTAAAGTAGATTTATATTAAAAATGTCAGCAAATTATAGTCATTATAGTCAGTTCAGCTGTCAGTACTTTAGTGTACACAACTGACACTAACAGCTGGCATAAGCCTCACTGTTGGAAGTGCAGTCAGTGCACCTGCATGAAAAGACACTACCCAGAAAGCCTAGGCCAAAGCCAACATTGACTCACAGGAGCGTTGGTAACTACACTGAATATGCCTGTCATCTGCACACATCCAACCCTAAACATACATCATTTTCTGGCCAAAAACCAACCAGCCAGCAGTGGTCCTGCGTTAAGTAATTACCTCTAATGAAGGACCAGAGGAATAGACACAATGTGTAGACCACAATGTGTAGACCAAGAGATCAACACCAGCCAGCAAAAAATGGCCCACAATCCTCCAAAAGTGGCATATAACATAGCACTGGCACTGTGAGTGAGCCAAACATTGTTGTCAAAAGTTGTGGGTAATTTCTGGCAATGGCAGGTTAAAAGTGGCCCTTTTATGGCAATAAACTGGTTGAGTTTACAACAGCATCTGGCCATTTTCTGTGCCATTATTCCGTACTGTACTCATGTAAGAACCAGGTTTGGGCCATCTCAAATATGCTGGCTTGGTATGTTCTAACCTGTACACCAACCAAGTGTACCAACTAAGTAGGTGCATCTAATATGGTGCTCTGTAAGGGTAACAAGCCATGTTGGTTTCACTGCTGTGCTGAGAATGTCCCAGCACCCAGATAATACCTGATCAGTGCTGATCCTATAATGGCCTTCTACTGCTAAATGGCACCAAAGGCAGCAGAAAAATTGTTCATCAAAAGTTGGGCTACACTCAGGAATTGCAAACCTATAAAGAGTTTTTCATGTGGTGTTCCCATTATGTAGCTCAATGCTCCCAGATTAAAACCAGAGAAACGCAGTACTATACTGTAATTTAAGACAACAGTATGTCATTATTAATATTTAGCGTAAAATTACAACAGAGTATGGAATACTTATTCCATATGAATGCCAGATGGAGAAAGCAGGGAACCATTTTAGACCTGCACTTACAAAAGTCTTTCATACACAATAGATTCTTTCACTGTACTGTACTGACCCAAAATCCCTGACATGGTAATCCAAACCAAACATTTAGTGTAAAATATGGCATGTGTTACTCTAAAGCCTTGTCTTCATGCTGGATCAACATTAGATCCCAAGACATGTTGCAAAGTCCTACTGCCAACAATCACAGAGTCTTGGAGGAAAAGCCCCATTAACCCGTCTAGCACATATAGCTCCTTTACATGCTTTTACATGCTCACTGGCACAGTTTCCCTATGGTCACACCATGTAGCCTGAACAAAGTCCAAACCCACAATGGCAGAATACAGAAGGAACTGGAGCTGAGTAATATCACCATGTATCCATGAATAACGCAATGTCAACATGAGCAATACCTACACTACATGTCCAAATGTTTGTGGACACACCTTCTACTGCTGGGAGTTGAATGCATTCAGCTACTTTAAGGTTAACTTTAAGTCATGCAAATGCACACACAGCTTGTCTAATCCCTGTGGAGACGTACTGCCACACTCTGGAGCAGAGTTCTATTGGCATGAACTTGCTGGCACCATACTTAATCCCAGGTGTGGACTAGAGGGGTATAAAGCCCCTCAGCGTCAAGCTGTGGTGCAGTGAAACTGTGTTCTCTGGAATGACTGTGCTCCATCCAATACATGTGGGATGACATGGGATCATCCAACATCCTGACCTCAATGCTGAATCCTAAATGCTATAAGCAATGCTTTAGAATCTAGAAGAAAGCTTTCCCTGGACAGTAGGGACAGTTACTCCAAAAGAAGCAGGATAAACTGTTTTCAATACCCTTGATTTCAGAAGACACCATGTCCCAATACTTTTGTCCACATCATTTTTCAATATAAATGTGCTTCTGAAATAAAGAAAGGAAGGAACTGCCCCAGTGTGAGTGATGCTCATAAATGTGCTTTGACTGATGGGTGATTTCTGTAAACTTGACATGCTGGCAGAGTGGAATTAGTGAAGCTGACAGTCAGTGTTAAAAAAACATACATGTAAAAAGCAGATTTATCAGTACCAATAACATCACAGTGCACTGTGTTCTGTTCACATTAAATACTATAATTGTCTTCTTGATAAGATAATAAAGGAATCTCCCTGTTAAACTGTGTGAGATTACGGGTGTGTGCACACTAGTGTGCGTATGTGTGCCCTTTTTCACCTTTGACTCATCGTCTCGGTATCATTCTCTAACATCTGTTTTTCCAGGCCACACAAAGACCAGACCCCATTCAGTCCACCTGTAATACCCTTGTTCTCAGCACCTCCACCCCTACAGCTAGCGATGACCTCAGCCCCACTGTCACTGCCTGTTTTTAAGGAGGCCCTGATTGCTTTATCAAAGGTGGCTGTGTTTGTTTATATTGCTCTCTCCTCTTTGCTCTACACCCAGATCCATCATCCACACCTACAAATATCCTGCTCATAAAAATGTCCATTAACTCTGCTTTCATGTGCTCATTGGATGGTCTCAAATCCCACTTGAAGTGAAGTGGTAATTATGGTGCATTTGAATGATCCTCACCCATCATAACCTATAAACTCAAGTAACATGGAGCGGGCTTGAGTTTATGACTACCAAATGGCACTTGAATGGCATGTTGTAAATAGAAGTGGTAAACTCAGATGTTCAGTGTTACTGGAGATTAGAAGCTGTGATGCCCCCAATGGCCCCTGCATTCTCGAAAATCATGTGCAGATAGACCAAGCTGGTTTTGGTCCACCCCAGCAGATACTTAAACCAGCTGCCAATGAGTTCCTCAACACATTTATCAGTAATATTCAACTTTCCATGCTGGTGAGAACCAAATGGTTAGCTACTTTCCTAGTCCATTTGGTAACCTTAAGTTTTTTTTTACTTCACTGACCTGTAATAAGGATATTAGCAACTCTACAGCTGCTACTCCAGGGTCAGCACATCAGAAACTGCATAATGTCTGGTAAAGAGGGTAGGAAAAAGCTCATGAGAACTGCTTAACAAGTCATATTTATTTAACAGTGTGTGATATCACTCTACCGGATAAGTCCACATGTTTCTTTTACTTTCAGTGATGGTTCTGTATTTCTCAGCTTGTCCAGAAATGCATGCATACAGCGTTTCCTTTGAGGGTGGCTTAAAGCATGAATTACACTTTTCAACTGTAGGGGGAGCCCAGGAGCAAAAAATATCAATTATACTCACATAATACATAAATAAAAACATAATTGTAAAATGTCCCCCACTGTAAAAATATACCAACAGCAAATGTAATGTAAGCAAATGTGTATGGCCTTATCGATGGCCACTAAAAGTACATTTTTTAAGAACGTTAAAAGAATTTTTTTGCAATATTTCTAATATAACAGTGTAGCTTTTTTCTGCAGCCCCCATAGCCATTCCACTGGCAGAGAGGTGAAGATTCATATTATTTTCACTAAGATAATCAGTTTGTCATGCCATATAAACATTTTTATCATGTAACATCGTTGACACGCTGGACTTTCACCGGGTTATTTTCTATGTGGGGTTGGAATAAAATCAGGTAGGTGGTCTTTACTCAGAGAAATTGTAGTCATTCAGGAAACAGCTCACATTAGCTATTTTGCTAGCTAGGTCAGCATTTGGAGCCATAAATCACAGTTCCTACATCTTGTTTGTTTGGGTTTTATCCCAAAGTAGAGGGCAGTCAGTGCAGCCCTGGCCTCTACTTTTCTATTGACTTACACTTCAGAGTTTTGTGATTTCACAAGATTAAAGTTCACCTAGATGAGCCTGACGCAAAGCATAAATAAGCACTTCCAGAAGCAAATAATTTTTTTCATAAATATATTGTTATATTTATATTGTTTTATATTGTTTTCTGTTACGTGATAGCGACTGTATCGGCAAGCAGATTTCATTAGTTTAGGTTTAGACTGACTAAGGCACTGCTGGCTCTCAGTGTGTAAAATATTGTGACTCGTGTTGAGCTGCTAATGAGCAATGATGGGTGAAATGGGGGGAGATGGAAATCCCTGCTGTGAAAACAACTCACACCTCTCTACAAGAAGAGACGTGTCAAGATAAAACAGATAGCATAAGAAGCCAAAAGGCAGCATTCTTAATCTCAACCGTTCATGCACACCTTCAACAATAAGAACTTGCATTTTAACTCAATAAAAATCCCTTTTATAAATATTATCTTGCTTACTGATCTATGAAGACACCTGGATTCCCTATAAACATACACATCACTAACATTACTGAAGAAAAAACTGGAAAGCTCAGCTGAGGGACGGTGAAAAAAAGTACCTAGTTTTAAAATGCAGATAAACAACAAGTAAATTAGCTGACATTTAAGAGAACACTGTATGAACCTGCAGACAGATTCATTACGAAATCTAAGACAATCTGAGACATTTGGATATCAGATCTCAGTTCAGTCCAAACGTAACTTCTATCAAATGAATGTTAAACTTGTAAATGCAGTCTGTAAGACTAGTCTATTAGCTATAGCCTTCAATCAGTCTGCACTGAACAGCACACATACTGCCCTGTGAATGTGGCTTGGCTTGACTTTGCCAGGATTCGTCTTACTTCGCCTTGTCCTTTCACATTTCACACAAACGATTACCTGACACCCCTCACACCTGCAGTATTTCTACAGTAGTAGAGGGTTGGCACCTAATCAAGAATGAGCAGGGCCCTGCGGGTGCTGAGATCAGATAATCCTGTCAATGATAACTGAGAGGAAAGAGACTAAGACGGGGGGGGAAATCATTAAGAAGTTGCACGGTCTTCTGGTCCTGCTGTCAACAGTGGTGGGAAAATAAAGCTCAGTGGAAAATCTCTGATGGTAAACCTCACAGTCTCTAAAGCATGGAGGTCCAAACAGGACAGATGAACATAATTAGAAGGTAGGTAAGGTGGTCTAGGCTTGAGGTGGAGATGAAACAGACACTGCTTGCCCGTAAGGTGTGTCTCTTCAAAATTACGTTACGGCAATAAAACATCGGATCTCCCTCTCAGCACACCAAAGTGCTGTGCATTCAATGTCATTGTGGCCAATGTGAGTCGTTGGCTGAAAAAAAAATGTTGCCAAAAAGTTATTTTTTACAACTGTATCATTCTGTTGAACGCTGTTGCTAAGAACGCTAAACGCTGTAGGTTACAGCCAACCGATACCTTCTGGAATGAATTCTTGGCATAGTTGAATAATTAGAGTTTCGTAAGTGGAGCTGACATATCGTGAACCTGAAACACCAAAACCAAAACAGACCTGTAAAAAAGTCTTGACTCATTTTATTAACACCTTCAACGCACATATACTAGCCATTTTAGCCCTATAGTCCTAAGCCAGCAAAGTTCCAAAATGTAACAGCCATTTCGGTAGAATATGGTGTTGTTCATAGGCCAGAATCTAGCCGCTACTTTTCAGAACATGGGTTGCTATGCAAACCAGGCTTTATGACCAAGCTTTGCAATGTCCACAGAAGGTGGGGAAGCGAGTGGGTAATAAGCAGGTACTAGGCAAAAAGCTAACCCAGTCAACCGGTTACAATTCTTTCAGCTAACTAACCACACAATGTGCCGAGAGGACATTGAGAGGACAACAAGAGGACAACAATTGTCCATTGATGCGTTACTGACATTAAGTAGATTTGCTGTTGACATGTTACATCAAGTAAACTTAAAATGTTCCATCTTACTTTAAGCAAAACCTAATCCAGCCAAAGCCCAACCTTACCCTGGGCCCTAACCTAAACCTCAACCTCAACCCAAAACCTAGTCCTAACCCTCATTATGGCCGTAATCCTAACCTCAACTCAAAACCAACTACATATCCCTCATCCGGAACCGAATCCTAACCTTAACTTCAATCCAAGACCTAACCCTAACCCTCACCCTGGCCCTAAGCCTAGTATCAACCCAAAATCTAATCTTAACCCACATCCAGAACCTAATCCTAACTTTAACCTCAACCCAACATCCAACGCCCCTTAATCTTAGTCTAATCCAGTTAAGATAATTAAATTAAGGTGAATTCCAGACTGTTAGATGATCAGGTTATCATCAGCTGAATAGATCTGAACGTGGACTCTCCAGATTTATGCTGTTAATTAAAAGTCTCTTGATAATTTACTGAATGTATTCAGATGCTACATCACCGAGAGGATGTTGACGTGTTACTGAGAGACTGATGAGTGTTTATTCCATCCAAAAAGGACTACTCCAAATAAAGTGTCACCCAAACAACAAGCCACTTGTTGCAGAAATACTTGATGCATATTGTATAAAAGGAATCGAACTTGAGAGGGAGTGTATTATCATAAGAATTGTGGTCATATGGGAGTTTATATTGTGTGTTTTACCACAGTTTTAGTCAATCGGATTATAGAGGCAGTTTTATAACAAAGCTTTTACCAGGGGTAGGGAATTTCACATCAGCTGTTCCACATTAAGCAGCAGCATATGCAGCGAATATGCATAACACAATTAAAACAACAGCATCAAGGAGCAGAGTTCCCAGACAAGCAACATGCCACAACAGTTAGATCAGTGTGTTCTGTCACTTATCAATTGGGTTTATTATTCATCACTGTCTGTGTGTGTAGGCTGTGTGAGAGTGAGTGTGTGTGTGTCTGTGTGTGTGTGTGTGTGTGTGTGTGTGTGTACATGCTGTACTGTGCATGAAAACAAATGGTTGCCATGGTGTGTTTGATCAGCACACAGGTTGGTCAGACGCTCTGCTATCTTTTCAGGGATGAGTCAAACATGGATAGGCCAAGTTCACAGCAATGTTTGCCTAATGCAAAGTGACCACAAGCACACAAAACAGCACACACGCACACTCACACACACACACACAAGCAAAACCAAGTTATTTTCATAGCAGTGACACATGTTCAGGAACTTGTATGGTGGGAATACAGTAGTCATCTTCCTGTACAATATGGACTACAGCTGCATTCTTCTTTGTTCTTTATAGTCCACGAAACTGCAGCACAGTCCATCGCTTTCTGCCACGCCAAGTAAATACTACATGCTCTACCTGTGCCAGCGTCATTTTTCTGTACTTTCATGAGTCAATTCTTATTCCATTGTATTACAATGGCCACAGAGCTTGCTCATCTTTCATAAAGCACTACCCAGTCCACCAACAAAGGTGATTCCCAGCACTCCAAACTCTATTATATATCTATTCAGCGAGAATTCAATTCTTGCATTCATCACTTTTCAGTAGGTATGGTCTGCAGCACTGATAATAAGAAGACGTCATAGGCATTTGAATAAACTTAATCAGTAGAAGGTAAGCATTCCTATGTTCACAATTTCAGTGTTTTGCATAGGAATTCTAGTGGCTGTTTCAAAAAGCATTTAGTGTATCCCAAATCCAAATGGGCTAAATACAAGGGTGGGCAATTCTGGTCCTGTAGGGATGGATTCTTGAACAGTTTTTTTTTTTTTTTTTTGGCGTTTTCCTGCTCAAGCACCCCTGATTCAACTCACCTGTTAATTGCATGAAAATCAGCAAACTGTGCTGGACTCTGGCCCTCTTTGAACATCCCTGCTCTAAACTGTTACATAACGGTCTTGACTCATTAACATGCAGCCAGCCCACTAGCAAAAGCCTAAGCGTACCAGCTACTTTAAGAGAAGATGGAAGCAAGGCTAAAAAGGATAAAAGCTAACACTAGGGCCAAGCCAGTGAGGCAAGCAGGTACTAGGCTAAAAGCTAACCTTAGACTACAATCTTTGCACACTGTGCTAAATGGACACAGAGAAGACCCACAGGGAGGGAAGAGAAGGCTAGCTTGTTTGGTCGAGTTTTTTCTTGTATGTTATGTGAATGGGTGGGGTCATGTGCTTCGCCTATCTTAAAAAAAGATGGCACCAGGAAACACTATGGGAATAAGGCAAGCTGGCAGAGGCAGTGTGATGCAGTAAGAAATGATAAAATACTCATTACATGTAAATGACTGACTAGTCAAATTGTAATCTAATTTTTATCATTACATTCAGTGGAGTAATCATAAGTCCCACCCATTTCCACTGGTCCCCAGAAGAAGCTAAATACATGTCAGCACACACACTGCCAAACACACGGCGCACACCCAGCCCATGCCTCCTCCTCTTCTTCCTCGGCGGTATAAAGCAGGTGGCCACTGTTGCTGCTGCTGCTGTTCCCTGCTCTCCTCTGTCCTCTGTGTGTCCACCACGGGATTTCCACTGGCCAGGAACTTTACCAAAGCTCTGCCACCATGCCCAAGTGCCCCAAGTGCAGCAAGGAAGTGTACTTTGGTAAGGAAATGTACTTTTGATTAACTGTGTTTTTAATGCAGAAAAGTGACATTTTTAGTTGAAAATGAGAAATAAAGAGTAAATGTAGCTCATTTTTTAGTTCTAAAGAGCAATTTTACCAAGAATAAGAGTTAACGTGATCAGGCACGTACCAGCAGTGTTGCCACTGCACTGAAAGGGAGTGTCAAGGAAGTATGCAGAGATAAGACATGTGCTTTCTGCATTTGAACTCATTTCCTGTTTTCACTGAACGTACATCTGGAACTGAGAGAACTGAAGAAAATACGTTATTAACTGTGGTTTAGTTACAGTTCTCTCTCTTGTATGTCGAAAGAGACCAAACCATTCTGTTGTAAGTTGTAATTCAATCAGTCAGAGCACAAGAAAATGCTTTACCAGCAGGTCCGAAGGTGGCTGCAGTGCACTTCTGAGGAAACCCTTCAGAATTACATTAACGCTTGTTACACTAAAGAAAACTGGGCATAGGACTGACTTAATTCAGTGCAAATGTCTGCATTGGTTTATATGAATAGATCCAATTACATCAACACAATCAGAGTCAGCTTACTTGCTCATGGCAATGACTGTGTTCAGATGCTTGACTGATGTGGAAACTGCACACATAGTGGAATTGAGTTCATTCAAAGCACGTTTACTGTGCAAGTAAACCGACAGATGATGATGTTAAAACATTGTTTTTGAAACAATTCAGGACCAAAAACAATTAAAAAATGACTTTTTTACAGTAAAATTAACATGAAAAAACTATCATATCCCAGTCTGAGAACAAATCTTATACTAGGACACATGAACTATCACATTCACATTGTTTATCACTTTGGAGATGATCCTTCAGTCAGGAATAAGACGATCTGAAGGCTAAAGGCCCTAAAAATGTATTAATTAGTATTTTGGCTGCTGTTAGAATTGTGAGGCCCAAAATCTCTAGCAGTGCCTCTGCCCACAGTCCATTGACCTGGAGTGAGTTATGGTGGACAAGAACTTACAGTGAACCCCCTCTGGAGTGTCTCTTTTATTATAAGCCTGTCTTGAAAAGTCATTAAAAGGAGCCGAACGTGAGTTTTGTCGCATTTATAGATTTTCTTCTTAGCAGCAAAACACGAGGACGCATTTTTATGTCAGCTTTTCCAGCTTTTATTTAGAAATAAAAAGCTGGACCCATGTTTAAAACCAACTATAGATGAGATAGGCCTGTCTGGATGTAGGATCAAATAGATAAACAACGATAAAAAACACATCTGGAAACTATATCTTAAGTCCCAATAGACCTCTGTAGATCTCTGCTGAACCCATCCTGAACGGATCAGAGGAAAATCAGTTAGGATGTGACCTGCTCAGCTTCATCTGCCTTCAGTCTTGGTTTTCTTTCTTCAGTCGCCGAGCAGAGGGTTTTCCCCTGAGGCCTGAACTCTCACTGAGGCCAGAATACAAAGCCATCTCTCTCTCTCTCTCTCTCTCTCTCTCTTGCTCTTTACTGTATGTCTGGGCTCCAGGTCACTGTCCTGTCAGCAGGATGAATTGATCCTCTATTCTCTCTTTTGCTTTTCCCTCCCTGCAGATTTACTGCGCAGCCTCTGCCAAAGTAAACGCTCCTGGTTGTTTCATTACAGTTTCCCTGTTAACATGTAAAAGAATGGATCATTCTCTTTGGTATGAAAGTAGACTGTCAGCGTTCTCTCACAGTTTTATAGTTCATATCCGTCATTTGTGCAGGTTTGCATGAATAGATGCTCTTCTGCTTGCCTCCATCTGGGAGGTAGCAAAAACAACTGGACTCCTAATAATGCCATTAGACACTCATCAGTGGTGGAAGCCAGGAACAAACAAAGACGTTCACACATGTTGAGCGTTTCAGTGAGTGAAAGCTCTCATGCAATACCAAATAAAGTTCCAAAAAAAGCATTTTCTGTTCAGTTAATTATGCTTTCTAACTAAAAATATCAACGTGATTTTCCTTAAGGTTTCTGTCTCATTTCTACATTAATTTGCCTTCCACTGCTTGCTGCACGCTGAGCCAAATAACCTCCTTCTCAGCGGTGAAACACAGCATTAATGCCTGCTCTCCTCACACTCGCTAAGACTCTAATGTTCAGATGGAAGCAATCATGCTACTGCTGCTTTGCTGAAGGAGGCTGAGCACTGTGTTCTTCCAGAGGGAGAAAAACAATAAAAAAAATCCACTACCCTGAGAAGAATCCAACATCCCTCGCATTTACCTCCCACAACTATGGCAGAAAGCGTGGTTTGAGAGAAAGGAGAACAATCTCTTTACCCAGCAAAATCCAGAGTGTTGAAATCATCTAAAAGATTACAGTGGATTTGGGTCCAGCTGGATATAACTAAACACTGTAGGTGCTAATTCAGAACATTAGGTGATAATTCAGATACCATTGACCTTTGATGTGTAGAATCTGGACAACTACCAGTCGTCATAATAGAACGGGCTGCTCCTCAACACCCATTTCTGATGGAGGCCTGGAACTATAAGATATAGTCGAAGCACAATCCAGGGATTGTGTATTGTTTGTCTCGATGCTTTCAATACATGCCAAAGTCTCCTAATCATCTTTATTAGCACTTTATCTACAAGACTTCAACTCAGCACCAAAAAATGTGAGACTTGTATGAAGAAAGCTCTGGAACCATTCCAGAGATGCATTACCCTCTAAATCAGTGCACACTAATCCACCTTCTGGAGATCTAGTTTAGTTCCAACTTTAATCAGCCAACTAATCAGTGCTCCTCAGGTATTGGATGATGTACGTTTTTTGGATTTCTGAGTTTTGGGCTCAAGCTGAACTTGGCAGGAAGGTCTGCAGGAAAAAAAGTCTGTAAATGATCCTATTTTAAAGAAAGGAAACCCAAGAACCATTTCCATCCAGCACTGTCATTTTCCCTTGTGAGGGTCACTTATTCTGTCACCAAAGAGCTTTTCCATTGCAGGGTGTGTGTGTGTGTGTGTGTGTGTGTGTGTGCTTTGGACAAGCTCTTCAGCTCCTTGGTTTACGTCACTGGGACTAACCAGGACTCTGATGTATAGTTGAACATCTATCACGCCATCACACCCACTGATGAGGACATCATGACAAATACCAATACAAACATTAACATACATTGAAATGTGCCTTTGACACTCATCACGGTTATGATTCCTTGAACTTTTGTACCTTTTTACATTCATGTCACAGATGGGGACAATATTTCAGTCCTATACACATACACACTACAGTGTATTTATGACAAAGCCTTTGAAAAACCTTAAGCAATCCTAAATGTAAAGCTTTGACATCTACTCTCTTTTTTATGGGAGCCATAACTCTTCAACATCTTCTCGGCAGGGTTTTCAGCATTTGGCGTCCAGGAGATGCAAACTCTTGCCCGTAAAACGTCTTTGAAATGTCAATGCTGCAAAAACCATGCCAAAAAAGCATCTATAACCATACAAAGAGTCCCATGATGCGAGGCATTCAGTCCTCTGGTGGTTGTTTATGAGAATCCCTCAGAATCCGTCATGCGTGGCCCTGCAGATAAAGACTTTCTTTTAGCGTTGTTTATGAGAAGGAGGCGAGGTTGTGAATTCCTGAGGGGAACGTCGCTGTCCGCACAAACACACCCACCTCACTTTTCCTATCTTGCTTGGCTGAATTCTCTCTGGACTTCTCCAAGGGAGGAGAAACACTGAACTTATCTCAACTGACTGGACTTGACTGGACTTAACTCGGTTCTGTCAATAGAACAGCTAACAGTGTTCTCCATTAAAATTCAGACATTACATTACATTGCTTCATTACTAAACATACAGCAAGCAACCACTTCACAGTCCTCTACAGTCTTTAAAGTAAAGGTGCTTCAAATGTTTTTTTAGTGATGCCATTAAAGTAGCACTTTTGGTTCTATAAGGAACAATGTCTGTAAAGGGCTCTGAGTGCTCTGGTGGACTAAGGCTCTACCACTATGACCCCTGGACCCCAGGATCCCTGGCTCAAATCCCTGCCATCAGCAGCAGGAGCCTGAGAGAGCACAACTGCTCTCTTTGGGTGGGTACATGGCCCCTTTCTCTCTCTGCCCACATCACAGCCAATGCATCAGAGTTGGGTACCCTCCCAGCAACCTGGTTGCCCCTTGACGTTGCAATGGAGGCAGCTCGAAAAGAGGCGGTAGCTGGTTGTGCATGTGTCGGAGGACACATGTGTCAGTCCTGGTTCTTCAGTGGCCCTGTTTCATATTTTGCTGTAGGGGGCAGTATGACAGATTCAGTGCAGATTCTTGAGGCCTTAGTAGGCCCTTAATCCAACAGATGATGGGATTTTAATAACTCTGTAAACTAAAACAGTGTTTTGTTTATGTTCTAGCGGAGAGAGTGACCTCTCTAGGTAAGGACTGGCACAGACCCTGCCTGAAGTGTGAGAAATGCAACAAGACCCTGTCCGCCGGCTCCCACGCAGAGGTAAAACTACATCGCTAATCAACGACTGCATGAAAGAAGTAACTTGATACTCGGGCTCGAGAGACTGATGTTGGCTCTTGGCTTTGAGGCTGCAGTCAAAACAATGTCTGGAGCTGCAGTAGCTGTATGTTTGTTTTGGGGATGGGCTTACATATTGGCCCCATCTACCATCATTCTTCATAAATGGAGTTATGTTTTCTTTCGCAGCATGAGGGAAAGCCGTACTGTAACAACCCCTGCTACTCTGCGCTCTTCGGACCCAAAGGTCAGTCAACATTATTCGTTACATCCCTGCAGTTTGGGAGCACAGCTCTGTGTCACTCTGTTAAAAGATTAGCCCGCACATAAAGAGCTGTTTTACAGTTATGGTCAAATTAACCCATTTGACTTTCTACAATGTTTTGGTCTCCACCCCACGCCTTTATCACATGTATTTTATTGAGCTCGGAGAGATAATCTTGACCTCCAGGGCGTCTTATCAAATGCTGTTCTCCAAATAGGCTGCTTCTTACATAACCATACTGCAAACATTCATCCGGGCTTTAAATGGCCTGTCCATTGTGAAGAGAACTGAAGGAATTCCATGTCAGCCGAGCAGCTCAGGTTGTCAAAGCAATGTTAATGTTGCTTCCGAAGGAGTTTCCACTGTTGTGGGTCAGCCGTCAGTGAGCTAAGAACTATTCACTAACATGGCATGACTTCATTCATATCTCTCCCTTCCACTCCCTCTCTCTCTCTTTCTCAGGGT